>NW_024467216.1:424534-426875 GCF_000292625.1 Dacryopinax primogenitus | reverse complement strand
GACTCTTGGCACTCTTAGGTGAGCAGACTTAGTCAGCCTGTGTTGCCCTAACACCTCCCCATGAGTGCTCCAACACCAGCTGTGGGAGGAAGACCAGTGAATTCCTCCTGGGTCACAGGAGGGCTTGGAGGGTGTGCACGCTGCCAGGTAATGCTGAGCAGAAGGAATCCTTTCATCCATTGGGCAGGCCTGTCATGGTTCTGATTCAAGCAGCTCAGTGGTCTGCCACAGGTCAGGTGCTTGCCCCAGCTGATGGGAGATTCATACTGTTCCAGAACCAGGTCCAGCGATGGCAGCAGTGGAGGTGAAGGGGAGCTGGCTGCAGCTGCCTGCTCCCCAGGAGAGCTGGAGCTTTGGAACTGCGTGAGTGCAGGTTATGTAGGTCTTTGATGCATCTGTCTTTCCTTTGTGTTGAATTTTACCCATGGTGGTGGGACTAGTGAAAGAAGGGAGTTTGTGTCATGAGTGCTCAACAGTCAAAAGTTTGAATTTTTGTGCACAGCCACTAGGGTTTTTGAACACAATGAAGAATGCTGATGGTGAATGGGTGTTATTATAACCTTTCAATTGCAACTGTGTAAGAAGTAGGAAGCTATGATGAGTGACAGTATCATGTTGTCATTGTCTCTTTTTACTGCATCCCAGTCTAGCCTTACCTTCCTTGTGTACACATGTACTGCATACCCACAATGCACAGAGGTATCCCCGTCAAGCACCTTTCCATATCTCCAATGTGTTCCCTCAGTGCCCTTTGCCCCTTGAAGGAATTGACCAAGAAGGATATGACAAGATTGAGCAGGTGACTGGACTAGATGTGCTCAGTGTGAGAATGGTTGTCTTACTTGCAAGGGATGACATATTCAATGATGATAGATTATATAATTGTACTTCCTTCTCACCTAATTGCCCCCACTCACCTTGTCAGTCCTCACCTCTACTCCTCTCCCACCAAGAGAATCCACTTTCTGTCTATGTATTCTCATTCCAAAATCAGAGCATGAGTACACTTCACACCCACTAAGCCTCACTAACACCCAATCAGGTGATCCTCTCCTCACCCATCAATTACTCACATTTGCACTCAGTCCCCCAAATGCACAAGACTCAATCCCACAAGCAGGCCTCCATCTCCTTGCCAATAAGCAGCTCAACCTCTCTCAATCAAGTTTGATGCTCTCCTCTCAAGGCTAGAGGATGCACAGTACTGGCCTGTCTTGTTCCTCAAAGCACTGCACACCTATGCTCATGGGCTACATCTTTGTGCTCTACCACCATCACTGCACGAGCATGAATGCTGTTCCCAAATGGCTGAGCTGAGGGAAGAATGGATGGAAGGAGATCAAGCATCAGGGGGAGGGTAAACACTGGGTTCATGGTGTGGGAGAGGGAGAAGTGAGCAAGTGGGTCAATCTGAGGAAGAGGGTTCTGAAGGAGGCAAGGAGGAAGGAGGTGAGTGGACAGAATGGGTTGAAAAAGGTAGAGGACCTAGGGAGAGTGTAGTGGGTTATTGGAGTAGGGTTGGGTATCTTGAGAAGCATCTCTGCTGGTAAGATGCCCAGCATCAGGTGAGGAGGAGGTGATGCAGGCAGGGTACCATAGGTTATTGAAGCCACCTCATTGGAAATAGCACCCTTGGTAGCTGTCATGAACTGAAGAGTGGGGGAGAAGGAAAGCAGGAGTACAAGAGATGAAGAAAGACTGGTGTGTCACAATGTGCAATGCCCAGCAAATTTTCATGTCCTAGTATGGCTGAATGCTGGTCGTTTGCTCCTAGGCAGTCTATGGGCTGAGGGTGACACTGTGTAGTGTTCTTAGAAGCAATCCTGGGGGTAATTGATGGTATTGACTTTTTCAAAGACAAGAAGACAGGATGGAGGGAAGACAAGGGGCAATGATAGAGTGTTTGGGCTCATCGCTCAAGTTGGTGACACCCAGTTCAGAGGTATCCTCATCAGAATGGCCCTCCCTCTCCATGCAGTGATTCTGGTGACTCTGCCTCTGAATTGGGGCCTGGCTTTTGAATTGCAGACATCATATTTGATGGAGGCATCCTTGCCACTCTGCATCTTCCACCTTGCTCCCTTTCTTCCCCCCCCTCAAACAATACACAACACATTTTAAGCTGTACAAGGTTGTATATCTCGCAATACTCCTGCATTGTGCAGGTAATTGATGTCAAGGTTCATGAATTAATTGTAAGCATCAGCATGGAAGAGACATTGTAGGTACCACTCCCATGCCTCTAATGAAAAACACTAATAAGACAGCCATCTCAATGTTGGTGACAGTGACAACTACATCACCATCACACTCTATCCATCCCTCACTTCACTTCTTTGGT
>NW_024467216.1:379640-422559 GCF_000292625.1 Dacryopinax primogenitus | reverse complement strand
AAGGCCTACTCTGCCTGGGGACTGTCTCTTCAGACTTGGTCTCTTAGGATCATCCACAGGTACCTATACTGTAGATAGGTCTTAGTCATCAGGTCTACTCCACTTCCTTGTTGCCTGCTTAGACTCTTGGCACTCTTAGGTGAGCAGACTTAGTCAGCCTGTGTTGCCCTAACAGCTGACAAGCTTTGAAAACCTTTGAACAGTGGATGGTATTCTCTATCCAACCTTCAAGGCTGCATGTAGGGCACTGGGTCTCCTTCAAGATGACCAAGAATGGATCAAATGCCTTGAAGAGGCTTCCAACATGCAGACTGGCAAACAGCTTTGACTCCTTTTTGTCACAAGGTTACAGCACTGTCACCCTGCTGCCCCTGGTGAACTCTGGACATGCTTCAAGGAACACCTCTGTAATGACCTCCTATGCCAACTCCATTGCTCTCACCCAGAGATGACACAGGAGGATGCATTGGACTATGGCCTCTATCTAATTGATAAGCTCCTCCACACACAAGGCTCCAACTTAGAGGATCCCAAGTTCCATGGTGAATTTCCAGCCTTTCACACAGATTGGGAGAGGGTGCTAGCCCTTGATGATAACCATCTGATTGCTGAGCAGCTGGACTATGATCAAGTCCAACTGGCAGAAGAGGCAGAAGAGATGACCAGCAAGATGAATGAAGAGCAACAACATGCCTTTAATACCATCATCACACATGCAGAAACTGGATCTCTCTTCTGGCTCCAGGGCCCAGGGGGGACTGGAAAGACCTCTGTGTACAAGGCAGTCTGTGCAAGACTCTGCTCAGCTGGCAAGATTGTGCTATGTGTGGCTTCTTCTGGAATTGCAGCACTGCTTCTTCCAGGGGGACATACAGCACACTCCATGTTCAAGATCCCCATTGCTTGCCTTGACACATCCTCCTGCAACATATGCAAGAATAGCTGGCTAGCAGCTATGATGCAAAGAGCCTCCATCACTATCTGGGATGAAGCAACAGCACAGCATCACTATTGTGTTGAAGCAGTAGATTGTACTCTCTGTGATATCAGAGATCAGCCTGATCTTCCCTTTGGTGGAATGACAATGGTCTTTGGGGGTGACTGGCAGCAAACATTACCTGTGGTTCCCAATGGAGAAAGGGTTGACTTCATCAATGCCTGCTTGCAGTGCTCACCTCTCTGGCCTCATATTGAAATCTTGCATCTCACTTGCAATATGCAGCTGGATGCTAACAACCCTGAGAGTGCAGCATTTGCAAGTTGGCTATTGGAGGTGGGAAGTGGCAAGGCAACACAGGGTGATGGGATTATCCAGCTTTGGCCAGGCATGCCTTGTGGTGAGAAGCCAGAAAACCTGCTCTCAGTGATCTACTGAGATATCAAGAATCCACAAATTGCAGGCCCTGCTGGAGACAACTATTTCTTGGAACAAACCATTCTGGCTGCACAAAATACCAATGTGGATGGAATGAATACACAGGTGCTCACACAGCAACAAGGTGAAGAAACTGTGTTTCGCTCAGCTGACTCAGTGGAGGAAAAACCTGGGGTCGAAGGTAGCCTTGAGCTGCCTGTGGAATACCTCAACTCACTCAAACTACCTGGACTCCCTCTGAGCAAGCTGCACATTAAGCTGGGATGCCCCCTTATGCTTATGCATAATCTGGCTCCAGCACAAGGTCTCTGCAATGGAACCTGCATGTGGGTTATCCGTGCTTCACACCAAGTCCTTGAAGTTCACTTGCTTGGAGGTGAACACCATGGAGAGATAGCACTTATCCCCTGTGTAACTCTCACTGCATCTGAGGAAGCAGCACTCCCCTTCATCTTCAAGAGATGACAATTCCCAGTACAACTGGCCTTTGCAATGACAGTTAATAAGTCACAAGGCCAGTCTGTCAAACATGTTGGGCTAGATCTTTGCATGCCTGCTTTTGCACATGGTCAATTATATGTTGCACTTTCACGTTCTACAATTGCAGGTGCAGTCAAGGTTCTTTTACCCCCACAGTCAGCAGATAGACCAAGGAGGAATGTAACTCCAAATATTGTATACCCTGAAGTTCTCGGAATACTTGATGTACATAGAAATTAATTGAATTACGACATAAAACGATGAGCGAAGCGAGACGGGCTCCCCTAGTTTGGCTGACATAAACAGAAGGTGTGCACGTGAAAAGCGCTACCCCACGGGACGGACTTCAGTTCGTTGACTGCACACTAGATGGTCTATTGTCCCCTTCCTCAATTACTACAGAAAATCGAGAGCACCAAGCAATAATGCAACCAATACTCCCACCATCCAAGGTCTTGGGGATGTTGAATGGCGCCAGTCGACATCCCCGCTCGCTATCACTCCACAGCTGGATCAACTGTCAACCTGGCCTGATATACCAATGTCAGAACTATTTACTCACTTCTGTGCTATTGCGCAAGCTGGATATCCAGTGTTTATGGACGAGTTTCCGGCTTCCTTGAAAAAGAGTGCGGATACACCATGCGACGGAACGGACACGGACAAGGAGCCCACAGCGGTGCAGTTATTGGTATGCGACCAGAGATCCTACAAAAGATCGGACGTCAAATCACCAGAGAATGACCAAGCCGCGACTCACTCGAACGATATACTTGATATCTGGCTTGAGCCAAGGGGAGTCAGTCAAGGTGAAGCACATGGCCTCCTGCTGTGCCATGGTATTGAGGAGCATAACAACTGTCCCATTTGACGTTGGTCCTGAGTAAAACTGTGCGGGATAGGAGGCATTGAATGACCAGTCTGGCTGGTGTTTATGTAAGATCTATTTCGAGCATGCCTGAGGAGGAACGCACGTTGACGCCCCAGGAAAACGGCGAGATGCTCATGGATACGTTGGGGTCTTGATTAATGGCAATGAGCTCTTGGTTCAGTAATATACCAAGGTCATCATTGCTGATACTTGTCAGCTGTCTTTCACGTAAGGCTCATTTTTCAACGTAATACACTGAGAACTGACATCGGTGCCGATCAGGAGCGGGCTTTTGAACAACGCCCAGGCAGTGAAGTGCGATTTCCGCTCGTCATAGGTCAACTCGCCGTTTCCTCTGCTCTCGTAAGCATATTAGTCCTTGAAACACATTTTGATAAACTTGCATTTCCAGCTGTGTATATTCAATTACGGCATCTTCCTCATTCAGAAAGATCGCATACCATATCAAGATCGTTATGCCCGTAGAACCCACTCGAGGATGTAACGAACGACGCACTACAAAGGGTTAACTTCTGCTGGGCAGCTCCTTCCCTGAACTGATCACGTACGTGTTTATGATGCTCGTGATACTGGACCAGCTCGTAGTGATATCCGTTGTTATCTGCAGATCACATATTCAGCATTTGCGCATCCCTCCTTGCTCGATCCGTACCCGCCAGCTTTGCGCCATGCTTGCACCCCACAACCAGACTTGGCTCTACGACATGGCCAGTAAACAACGGTCTTTATCGACATACATCGACATACCTCTCCCTATTGGCAAAGCGAATATATCAGCGGTGTACTGTTCGTCTGTGTGGCAACAGCAGATATAGCATCCGCCATCCGCTGGAACTCTGCGCGCTTCAGTTCCTTTCGTCACTGCCGCTGATTAGAGGCTTACTTCCCAGGCTGTTTTCTAGCAGGACATTCTCGGGCGGAGCTGTGTTCTTCATGAGTCATCAAACCACTCAAAGAAGAGAAACTTACGATTACAGTTATCGTACTTCAAGTAATCAATCCCCCACTCGGTGAACGTTTGAGCGTCTATCAATTCATACCCGTACGATCCTGGGTACCCCGCGCAAGTGGTGATTCCTGAACAGGAGTACTGAGATCAAGACATCAGCATGAATGAACATGGACTCAGCAACAACGCACGATTCCCGTAGTGCTGATTTGGAGGGTGAGTCGTTGAGGTGCCGGAACTTTGAACAAACTTACAATCCCATGGACTTCAGATCCGATACAAGAGAAGCCATCCCGTTCGGGAACTTGAATGTATCTAGATCGGAGATATCAGCTCGTTGATTCAATGACGGCGAGGTTACCCCACCCGCTACGAGTGACCCATTGAATGACCTTGCCTTCATGGGCCAGCAGTCGTCGAGATTGACGTGAGTGTATCCCTACGTTTCATACCCTCAATATGTCGTCTCCCTTTCCTCAGCATGTGTGCGTACAGCATCCTGGGTTTAAGCGCTCGTTGGAGACAAGATTGTGAACTGCAAATCAAACGGCACACCAGCAGGCCCAAATTCTTCATGCTTTGCGCAGTCTCAAGTATAAGGGCAGCGTCAATGTTGCAACCATAGCGATTCCAAGCTTTGATTGCCTCAACGATTATGTCAAGATCAAATGGCAATTTAAGTGCTCACTATTATAACCAAGAACTGGGAGTTTGGCAACGCCTTGATTGTTAAGACTGAGGGCGAATCCAAGTAAAGAAATGATTGATATTGCTAGGCTCAACATGAGAGATTATGACAGTAAGTAATAATATCTGTGAAGAGACCCACGTTGGTATCTTGGTCGGGTTTTTTAGACTTCAAAGGCCCCAATGTCGCGAACACAGCCAATCGAAAGAAGAACCTAGCTTCCTTGATGGATGGCTGAGGTTCAAAGAAGCGTGTCTGATTGAGCTGTCACATATGTCCGATCTCTATTGTGTGTACTGCACGCGTTGCCAGCACGGTGACTCACTTTTCCATTAGGGTTCCTTATCATAACTCTATCTCAGCAAAAGAAATGCACCTGGAAACACCCAATGACAATTTTCAACACTCGTCATCGTCACATTTTCCAACCATCATTGGGGCAAAAAAACATTGTACCTTCCTCGTAACCATACACAATGCGTTGGATATAGACGTGATCCATAAGATACGGTGGGTAACACAATTTGTACTTGGTATCGCATATAAAGGATGGTAGACCACATAAAGGAAACATAAGATCATGTAACTTAGACAGTATGGAGGGCAGCAGTCGCTTGCTTCATCAAACCCTTGACTCTGCGATCCAGCAGATCGCGCTCTCGTCGACGTTCCGCTAGTTGATAAGCCGGCGTATCTTTCCTCCTTCGCCATTTCAGACCATCATCAGGTCCCATCTTCGACAGATCGACCATCTTTGCCGTTGCTGCATGCATAAGGACATCAGAGTACAGATGTTTCGTGGCCTCCGCCAGTGTTCGTGTGCTTGGTGGAGTAGCAAGTCGATCGGATTCGGTGTCAGAGTCTGCATTGTCTGCAACAAGACTTGGAGGTTGCAGCACATCCAGTATCGGAGCGCGTGCAGATAAGACGGGTTCCAGTGGGGGTAAGGAGTTCACTTCCTTGAGAAGACCTTGTCCTTTGAGATAAGAGTTCTCCGATCGCAGGAAACGGAGCGCTCCCTTGAGTGAGTCGACCTGAAATAAATGTTAAGATTATAGAACGTGGCCTTGATTGCCGCTTACTTGTTCAATCAACTGAGAGGTTTCCAAAGTTCCTTCGGCAATCAAGAGATCCCCTTCTCCGAGGTTGAAGCTCCGGTCAGCTGAAGCCCCATTGGTTTTCAGTTTCGCGATTTCTTGTTCGGCTGCGTCCAGTTCAGATTGAATCTGCTCAAGTGATTCCTGATATGACGCTTCTGACTTGCGGAGCTTGGCCAGTTCAGCCTCTAGGTTGGTGATAATTTCCGCCTGCACAATGCCGAGTGAGATTAGTAGGGCAACATGCGGGAGCTGCATACCTGTTTCTTAAGTGATTCCATTCGCCGGTCCATCAGTTCCATCTTGACGCCACCCTCTTGGATGATTTGATCCTTGGTCTTGATCACGCGCTGCAGCTCGCCAATTTGTTCCTTGAGAAGAGCGACCTCACGTTCAGCCTCGAGATTGACGGCAGCCTTGGCGCGAATCTCTTCCACCCGAGGAATCCAAGGGGCGTTGCCGGTAACTAGACATCCGTCAGTGACCTGATCATTAACCAACAGGGACGGGCTTACTTCGCAAAATACTATCGGCTTCCATAGTGACAGGCAGGAACGCAGCAGCCTCGTTGGCCAGGTCACGCAACGTCTCAGAGACAGCGTCCCACGAAGCGTCACGCTTCCCAAGAGCCTCGTTCGCCACGCTTCTGATCATAGTCACAACTTGAGAGAGATGGAGTACCTCCTTCGCACTTCGGATATCCATGACATGCATGCTGACCCTTTGCGCAAGCTGGTGACTCTCAGCAGATGAAAGTGGCGGAAATGGTGATTCCACTTTACCTGAATGCCGAAGTCGATCGTCTTGCTCATGTGTTCGGTCAAGCCACCAAGCGTAGGGATCAAGTTCGACCGCAAAGCCGCTTTATCATTCACGAGATCCTGGATCCGAGTGACAATTTTCCTACAAACGGAAGATCAACATTGGGCCACGTTCATAATCGCGAGAATTCAGTCTGCATACCTGACAGCAGTACGTGCGTTTCTGGCCTGGGCGAGCACACCGTTCAGAGGCTCGAAGAGGACCGTCTCAAGTTCCAGATCATCCGGGTCGAAGACGATTTCTAGATTCCCCATCAGCACAGCCCACAGCCGAAATCTCCGAACTCCACTCACCAGGATCCTGCATCGCCGAAGAAACAGCATGCTGCACAAGTCCCAGGGAAGCGATGAACGTATCCAGGTCATAGTCGATCGAGAACGCCAGATCGAGCTCTTGCTCTCCGAGCGCAAAGTGGAATCCGGCAAAGAACGTCTCGGCGAGATGCTCGAACTGTGTCAGCATCCTAGCGTGCGTCAGCTTCTTCCTAACCACTGGAACAGACCCAGCAAGTAACGTACTTGGATACATCACTCACACAGTCTTCTTCCTTGAACTCCTCCCGCCTCAGCCGCTCGATATGCATATCCACGCGTTTCTCCATACCTGCAATCTCCGGGAACAGACTTCCGGCCTTGACGAACACCTCGGGATCGCAGCGTTTCAGCACGGCTACGAACCTGCGGCATAGGCCAGAGAGATGGGCGATACGGCCTCGCATCTGCCCATGTTGGCGTAAGCGACTTCGTACCATGCATGTGGGACGAACACACCTCGCAAACGCCAACAAGACTCTCCGAGACATCCTGGGTGAGACTCTCAGGTAAGTTATACTTCTGCGCAACGACAGCATTGATCAGCTCGGCCTTATACGCCAGCCTCTCAAAGAACAGGTAGCAAGCGGTCGCATCGGCATCAGCCTCAAAGTACGCCTGTGGCAAGAACAGCTGGACGATCTGCAGGTGCTCTTTCGCTTGGGAAGCGTCGAGCCTGCGGAGCTCGAGGTCGATGTTCTTCGCTTGGTTTTTCGCGACCGTCGTTTGAAGCTTCATGTTAAGAGCCAGGATAGCCTGGCTTTGACTGGACAACGCTTGTGCTTCGCTGGCGTGTGTCGTTTGCTGATTCCGGAGGTACTCGATGTCCCTGTAAGATACAACATGAATCAGGGGAACAACACAAATGAGGAAGGGAGACGGACGCCTGTAGAGTGAGCACTGCATCCCGGAACTGCTGGATCGTATTCTCATACTCCATGATCTGATCCTGCTGGTCCTCGAGCCTAGCCAGTGCACTCCTCAGCTCCGAACCTCGCGCCTCTGTTCCTCATCAGCCACTCGCAGCGACCCAAAAGATGAAAGAAAAGATGTACCCAAGTCCTCCTGCAGCTGCTTCTCAGACTCCAAATGCGTCTCTTCGAGCTCTTCATTCAGCTCTTTGAGCGTCTCGTAGTCTTCGATCACGATTTCTTTCTCTGCGAGCTCTTCGGAGAGCGCCATCACCCGCTCCGTCAGCTGCATGACCATATCCTCCGCTCCAAGGGAAGCATCAAGCTGGGCTTTGAGGTCGTCAATCTGCGCTTCGGCGTTGTCGAGCTTGGTTAGGGTCATCTCGTATTGCGCTGCAGGATAGTCAGTACGAAGGGAAAGGAAAACATTGGGGAAGGCGAACATTGGATATCTTCAACAGAAGCGACCTCCCGCTCGAGCTCGTTGATCTTCTTCCTCTGCTCCCTCTCGCTCTCCTGGGCGATATCCCTGAGTCTACGCGGGCATCAGCTCTATTCCCCGGGATAACCACGCACATACCTAAGGAGCGCCTCCTTCAACCGCTCATTATGCTTCTCAAGCTGGACATAAGCCAAGCTCCGTTTCCCTTCCTCCACTTCCTCTTCATCCCCATCAACAAGCGCCTTCTCCTCCCTCAACATCTCCCTCTCAACCTCTGATTCCGCCAGGCGCTCCTTGATGTCCTCCATCTCCGACTCGGCGGTCTCAGCACGTTCTTCCGCTACTTCTTTGTCCAGCAGTGCCATCTCCAGCTGGTCGTTCACCTCCTGCACGCGGGATTCGAGCGTTTCCTTCTCTACATTGAGGTCTTTGACCGTGCGACGGAGCTCGACAAGCTCCGTCTGCTGCGAAGTGAGCTTTGCTACGCATATAGTTAGCACACTACATAGCATACATTTAGCATAATATCAGGCAGACACACCTTGTAGCTTAGGCCTCAACGCCACGAACTGCTCTGCATCCCCTAGCCTAGTCTCCAGCTCCCTAATCCTACCCGCATCATCCGCCCTCTTCACTTCCAGCACCCTCACCTTAGCTCTCAACTCATCAACTTCCCGCTGCGCGTCCACACATCCCAAACAGTCAGCAATGTTCACAGGCTCGGGTGTACGAGGGGGGCTTACGTGCGTATGTACTGGGGGGGAAGGGGAGCGCCGGACAGCGGGGGAGTAGGGTGCTGGGTCTTCGGTGCGCGTTCGGTGCTCGAGCACTGGACTCTGCCCTACGCGGCGGAGGATAGGACTGTGTTCTGGTCTTGCGGGGGCTGGCGGCTGCTCCTGCACGGAAGAGGGCGAGTCATCTTCGTCTTCTTCCGCTGGGGGGAGAGCAACGGCCGTGATGGGTTCTTCCTGGATACGCACGGCGGAGGGAGGGGGGGAACGTGAACGTGCGGCGGAGGTGCTGGATAGGGAGGGGGAGTGCGTGCGTGTGGAGAGAGGGGTTTGGAGGGTGCTGCGTCTTACTGGGACTGAGGGGACTGCGCGGGGGGTGGTGGGAGTTGGACGGGGGACTGTGCGCGGGACTGCAGGCTTGGGAGGGCTGGCTGCACGGGACGCTAGTGAGCTGGAAGAGGAGGTCCTCTGGGGTTTTGGGAGTGCAGGTGAGGAGGCAGCGGTGCGGGAAAGAGGGAGTGCCTGGGTAGCCTGCGTGCGGGTGATAGACTGCGTCGAGAGTGTGCGCGCTAGTGAGACCGGTGGTGCGAGCCGGCCTGGTGGGGGAGTGGCGGTAGAGGATGACGGCGCTGAGATGGAGTTGCGCTGGTTTGTGCGGAGTGCACTTGGTGGTGGTGCAGCGGTGCGAGACGTTGGACGTGATGAGCGTGGTTGAGGCTAGTAAACATCAGCATACAACCAGTAAGGAGTGTATATGTTAGACATACGGTAGGTGTGACCTGTTCGTCGATCAACTTGACCTGTGCACTCCTAACAAACACTCCATGCCCCTGTGTACACCCAAAATACCGTATCCCATCCACACTCCCGTCGTTCTTCCCATTAGGCTCAAACAGCTCAACACCGATCCATTTACCAGGGGCAAAGGCAGGCGATCCAATGTATCGTATACGCCCACGACCGGCGGTGACTTGTACTAGAGCATTGAGGGGAAGGTCGGGCGGCGGGAGGGGGGGCATGTTGCCCGTGTTGAGGGAGGTGTACGCAGGGGAAAGGTGAGGGACGCGTTTGGAATGATGCAAAAGATCTACTAAGAGAAAAGGGACGCGTCGCTTCTCACGCTTCAAGATAAACTTGTTTCTAGTAAACACAATCCAAGATAAAATGTACATCCACTTCTTACAGTGTTGTATGTGATTGCTCAGAAGATGTCAGTTCGCCTTCTGCTTGGACGTTGAGGAGCTCATCCTATGTATGCTGGTAGGACGGGATCGGTGATGCATGGAATCATCATTTTAGTAACTCTACTACATATGCAAACATGTCCCCACCACACTCCTCACTTGAACACCCCGAACTACTCATTAGCGCTCATGACTATTACCCATCAGCACGCATCCCCATCCTTTCCAAAAAAGAAATACTCACTAGCGTTAATCAAGTCCCCCCCACTCTCCTTAAGCGCCCTCACCGCCTTCGCCCTCGAACAGCTCACCTGGTTCATAACAAGCTCAATATCCTTCGGGTCGACGCCAGTTTCATCCACCTCTCCCTCTTCCTCCTCAGGCTCCTCCTCCTTCGTCTCCGCCGCAGGCTCAAGCGTGGGAACTTCATCATCGTCTTCCTCATCTGCGCCCGCTTTGGCAGCCTGAGACAGCTGCTGGGCAGCGTTCAGCTGGGCTTGGGAGTTGAGGTCCTCAATCTACATGACGAACACGAAGGTCAAAGTCTATCCGGCACTTCACTTGAAAGAAGGGCAGACAAACCTTAGCCTCGCCAAAGACGATATAGCAATCGCTGTTCGGGCTCTTGTACACATCAGGAGCACTGATAACGAACAACACCTGTCCATCAATTAGCCCCCCACACGCCCTTCCGAGCGGGAAGGAAAAGACTCACGTTCTTCGGCCTCCTCAACGTGACCCTCGTGATCCCCGGCACCTTCTTCAGCCCAAGCCCGAGCAGCGCCTTGCGCGCCTTACGCTCCGCACGACTCTGGACCTTCTCAAGACCGGCGTCGTCCCCATGATCATGATCGTGGTCGTGGTCGTGGTCATGGTCATGATCGTGGTCATGATCATGCACGTGCTCGTCCTCGGAGATTTCCTCGATAGCGGGCATTTTCTACACCCCCACCCAGTCAGAAAAATCCACACATCTCCGGGCATCATCCCAGGATAGAGCGAGCGAGGCTAGATGTGCAAACGTACCTTTCAGCTACTTCTTGATGGTCCTGGACGAGGGAGACGACAAGAGCAAAATTGAACAGGAAGGGGGAAATGCTTCCGTACAAGTATAACTTCAGGGTTCGCCACTTTTCTCGTTGAGGGATTCATTCACACATCCTACAAATTAGACGCACAAGATGAGCAGCTCACAGGTCAGCGATGGGAAGAAGAGGATCGTGGTCCTCATTTCCGGCTCAGGTATACATGTTTGTTTAATACTATGCTAGTTCTGTTCTGATATACGACAGGCACGAACCTCCAAGCGCTAATGGACGCCTGTGCCTCCCACGCCCTCCCAAAGGCACGCATAGTCCTCGTCTTCTCCAACCGGAAAGCCGCTCTAGGACTGGAGCGTGCGCGTACAGCCTTCCCTCCGATCCATACCGACTACCTTGCTCTCGTTACGTACCTCAAGGCGCACCCGGGGAAGACAAGGGTAGACTACGACATCGAGGTTGCCCGCCGGGTACTGAGTGCACAACCAGACGTCGTCGTCCTCGCTGGGTGGATGCATATCCTCTCCGCAGAGTTCCTGGACGTGCTGCACAAGGGGTCTAGCAGAGGTCAGGATCTGCCTATCCTCAACTTGCACCCTGCTCTGCCCGGCGCGTTCGACGGGGCTAACGCGATCGACCGTGCGTACGCGGCGTTCCAGGCTGGCGAGATCAAGCGTACGGGGGTGATGGTGCACCGGGTTGTGACGGAAGTGGATCGCGGAGAACCCGTGGTGGTGCGGGAGATAGAGATAAAGCAGGAGGATAGCCTGCAGGATCTAGAGGCGCGGATACATGAGGTCGAACACGAGATTATTGTCGAAGCGACGCAGCAAGTCCTTGAGCAACAAAGATAATGCAGTTCGAAGAGAAGGCTGGATGCGGGTGTTCGTGTGCATGGGTGGTCAGGTCTTCCCTTTAGCGGCCTTTACGATGGTCCATGTCGGTTCCTTTCCCTCCTTCTCCATCACCTCGCCTCGCTTTACCCGCTCGGCCATGAACTTTTGTACACTTGTGGTTTTCTCAAACCCAAGAGCAGAGCAAAGCCAATGCCGGTGGTCGAGCTGAAGTTGCACATACGCAACCTTTAGTGTCGCCCATGTTCGCTGTCTTGTCTTCGCTAGGATGGCAACCATCATACGCTGTATCAGGTCGTTTCGAGTAGGCAGACAATGAAGTACCAGCTGCGCTAATGCCCAGTAATTGCCCTGGCGAATGTTGGCAGCGGTTGCCGCAACGAGTTGGAAATGAGGCGAAGTCCGCATGAGGAGAACCTTTGATCGGAGAAGGAAATCGCGTTGAGAAGGGTAGCCCGTAACGAGAAGATGCAATAGATAAACAGCAGTGTAGTCGTCACGGCTCGGCGTTCGCTGTCGGAGCGGAGAGGAGAGCTTCTGACCACGAGGCTTGGTGGTTAGGAGATATAGGAACGCCGCTGCAAGCTCCGCATCTTCATGCAGGTCATATAGTTCAGGTACCAGACGCCCGAATATACTCGATAGTGCTTTGTCTTCCTGGCAGTAGATAGCCACTGAGACGGAGGTCTCGTATACGCCTACAGCGAAGCTGTCTACGCGGTGGGAGGCGAGGACGCCTTCACGCAGCTTCCCTTTTTCGCCTTCAGTGATGCTGGAAAAGATACACAAATGACTCACGCAGCATTAAAAGGATGTTTGTAAGAGTTTCGTTCTGGCTCGAGGAAAGTGAGGATGAGCTATCGTCGTTCAGAGTGGGAGGGAATGGGTTGGAGACTTTATACGCGTTGATCTGAACTGATCAATATTAACAGGCAACACTCCTTTCAGATCAACTCACATGTTCCTCAATATATTCCCAAAACTCTTGTTGTACTTCGTAGTCTTTCAACCTGTCCCAAATATAAGTATTCCTATAGGTAAACGTGAATGAACCAAACGGACGTGTCATTGTCAGAATCGCCTTCCCCGCTCCGGCTGATCATAGCCAGCCGCTCCATCCTATCCGACGACCTCCCTTTCTCCTCTCTTTCCCTCCTTCTCCTCTCCTCTTCGCGCTGTCGCAACGCTGGCGGGATATATCTGCCCCTTGAAGCCATCACGGTCTCGCTGGACATGGTGGACGGTGCGAACAAGCGCGGAGACGCGACCCTGACGAACCAAGGATTTTGTTTCTGAACTCCATCTTGCCAAATACGGATTGGCATTCAAGGCGCTCGCACGAGTCCCCATTCCCTCTTGCCTCGGATTGATCGGTCAAAATCGGACTTATGCCACCTCTTCCAAGACTGCGGTTCGCCCCATCGCCGACTGGATCGCTGCATCTGGGTGGCCTGAGGACCGCACTGTTTAATCACCTGCTTGCGCGCAAATGGGGAGGGAAATGGCTGTTGCGAATAGAGGACACCGACCAAGTAAGCCAGGTATTCACTTGATCACGGAGAGAAACTAACAATTGTGCAGACAAGACTCGTGGAAGGGAGTGTAGATGAAATACGAAGAGGGTTGGAGTGGGCGGGACTGCACTATGATGAAGGTGGGCTCGATCAATGTGTGTGACCAGTTCACGGGCTGAACCTCTACTAGGACCGGTAATTGGAGGAAGTTACGGACCATATTATCAGGTATGGCTCCTACAGATTGACCAATTCAACGTTCTAACTCTCTCCAGTCCAAACGATTGGACATGTATCATTCTCACGCAGATGATTTGCTGAAAGTGAGCGTCTGAACTTGAGTATCGTCATGCCTTACCACCTCCCAGAAAGATCACGCATATCGATGTTTTTGTGAGCCGCCACAACTCGCTGCAACCCGGTTGCGGCTGCAGCAAAGTGGCTCTATGGCTGGCTACGACCGGACCTGCAAAAGGCTCGAACCGGCTGATGTGAAACACCTTCTCGGTCTGAACAAACCACATTGCATACGGTTATCGGTATGTCTATCCATACCACAGTAGCTTTGTATAACTGAGCTGCTGCAGACACCAGACACTCCTCCACCAGCGTTTGAGGATCTGGTATTCGGCACTCCTACGCCCCACCCTGTCCCAGTCGATCCCATCATTGTAAAGACAGACGGGTTTCCCACATATCACCTTGCGAACGTCGTGGATGATCACGCGATGGAAATTACCCACGTTCTACGAGGGGAAGAATGGTTACCATCGGTGCCTTTGCACTTAACGCTCTACGCTTCGTTTGGATGGGAACCACCGCAGTTCGCCCACCTGCCGTTGCTACTCAACCCTGATGGTAGCAAAATGAGCAAGCGTACCGGAGTTGGAGCGTTTGTCTCAGAGTACATTGTGCGATAGACTTATCCTTGGATGGATAACCGCTGATGACTTTGTAGGAGAGAGGATGGGAACCTGAAGCAGTCTTAAATTGGCTGGCTATCGCCGGATGGGGCGGCAAGCGTGACCCTCATGCGCCGCCAGATCCAGACGTAACGCCGTCCTATCTGAGCGTGACTGAGCTGATTCAAAAGGTAAGTCTATCTCCCTCTTGTTTCTATCACTTTCCGACCTCACAATACGTAGTTCGACCTCGATAACTTCACAAATCGACGGACAGTGTTGTCTCCAACAAAAGTCGCCAACCTGAACAAGCAACACATGCAAGTGAAGCTACTGAACGTAGATGAACGCCACAAAATAGCCGAAAGAATGCTACCTACCCTCAAAAACATGTACCCGGAAAGGTGAGAGAAACGAGAATCGATACTTGTGCGCCTAGTCTTACGCGTGAGCAGTCCCAGAACAAACGTAGAATACGTCGGCGATGCGATTGCAGCCCTTGAAGTTCGTTAACATAATGCAGGATCTCTTCTATGCTGATACCGCACCAGAGCCGACTGGTAACCGTTTCAGACTTTCTTGCCGAGGCAGACTATCTGTTCAAGGAGCCCAACTATGACAATTCAACTGCCGTGAAGCTCCGTAGCTCGATCTCGGACGACACGTATCGTGGGTCACACTTCTGAAGGGTTTTTTAATCATTTCTTACCAACGCATACAGTCGCTGCTCTGACGGTGTCCTTAGCAGCTCTGGAGAAGATATCTCCAGATGATTGGACTGAGTTGAGCATAAAATATGCGCTGGATCCATTAGCACACGAGATTGGAGGCGTGAAACCGTTAATGGGCTCTCTGCGACATGCCCTGCTTGGGGGCAAGGTGCGCTTGAAACCCTATTATTCATATCAATTGATCTCAGAGTCTTATAGGCAGGAGTCGGCGTAGCACAATCTCTTGAGTTGCTTGGAAGGGATCTTACTCTTCACAGACTGCGTGGATGCTTGATTTATGCGGCAGAGGAGCCGGACGTTTAATACTGTACTTGTATTACTACTGCACACATCTCAATGTCATCTCTTATTTCTTATTGAACAGACTAGCGCAAGACTTGTTTCGATTGTCCAGCCAGATGCGACACGAACCTTGCCAGTGGTGTTGCGGTGCAGCGCGGGTCAAGTTCAGTGTGGCTTGCCACGCATGTCTCGGGTATGGCTGATGTGGACAACGTGTTGAAATTATTCAGGGACGCAAAGGAGTCACATCTTTGAAGAGACATCGATCTCGCCACACCGAGAAGAACATTCAGCCCATCTGCCGTTGCAAGACCTGCAGGCCTTCCATCGTCCATCGTCCATCTGACTTCCCCGCATCTCGGCTCATTTCCGCCTGAGCAAGACATCAATGCCTGACATTATTCTCTGCGTCTCAGCGACGATAGACGCCACTGTAGAAAACTTCTTTCTATGGTACGACTTCGAACGTTCCATATCTAAAGAATGGGACCGTTCTTTCGCTTTCAGATCCAGCTACCCCATTAGGATACGGGCGTGGTTCGCGGAGATGGCTGCCCCTCCCTGGGTGTGGTCGCCTGGGCCGGAGCCGGATGATTGGGCCACTCTCAAGCCACAGCTAGAAATGCTGAGGGAGCGCGTTCTCAACGATCTCAAAGGCTCGGACCCCTGGTATATGAACTCTTTCCGGATGTACCTGGCTAATAAATGATAGGCATATGGACGCGTACTTCGCCGCTGGAGTCATCAAAGGCAAGATTCGAGGGCGCCTGCATATGGACAGCGATTCTGCCAAAGAACTGGAGAGGCAGATGGCGATCCGTTCGTAACCCCTTGTTCTATGTCCACACTGTTTTGCGGCTTGAAAGGATGACTTGTTAGGCGTGCCCGGACGGAGCAATAATGGGCGAGGGCATTTTGGCACGGCAAGGTCGCCGATTGGAGGATACGATCTGGGAATGATCGAAATACCTCCTTGATTGCTGGTGATCATTGATCTATGTAGGATTGGGACGATTGTTCCGGGTACCTGTCATTGGGTGTCATGACCATTCATACCGAAGTGGGGATGGGCGGAAAGTTCTCCTTCGAGTTGCTCATCCATAAGAAGTCAGGGGGGCGGGGACTTTTCGTGTTGGCACGAATGGCATGGATGATCCGAGTCATCGGTAAGGAAGAGTCACCAAGCTCCACACGAAAAAACAGTCATCTCACGTACACTCCAGCCTTTCAAATCCTCTACGTCTCGTCTTCCCAACTCTATCCTGCTCACCACCAAGTCCAGCCATGTCCAACCCCATACTCCCCGTACCAGCATCCATAGAGCCTACGATCGACCACTTCTTCCTTTGGCATTTCTTGTCTCTCTCCATCACCAACGAGTGGGACAAGCGTTCTCCCGCTTTCGATACCCTCTATCCCCAGCGGCAAGAGGCATGGCGCCTGGAGATGAGCTCTCCTTCCTGGGCATGGCCACGGCGGGAGCCAGACGATTAGACCGAACTCAAACCCCAGATGGAAAGGTTGAGGGAACGTGCGATCTCTGATCTTGAGGGATGTGACTCCTGGTACTCAGGCTCTGCTCGTACAACTCCAAGTCCATTTCGCTCACCCATCACAGGCATATGGATGCATACTTCGCTGCCTTTGGTCTCACGTCCAAAATTCAAAACTATCTGTGCAAGAGCCCGCAGCTGTCGAAGCAGCTAGGCAGGCAGATGACAATCCGCTTGTAAATCCCCTTCTCTTCTTCGCATTCATAGTATAATCTGAACCTACGAATTAGCTTTAGACGTACGGAGGAGGAGATGGACGCTGTGGAGTTGAAACGCAAGAAGATGACCTGGGACGAGCTGAATTGGGAAGAGTATGACTCCTACCCTGCTTTCCTCGTCGTGACTCACTTCCATGAAGGGATACCGACTCCGAAGCACATCAGATCCAAGCCATCCGAACCCAAAGCGGGAACACCGATAAGCTCTTTCTCTAAGTTGGTACAAGTGTGACATCTTACCTGTCTTTCTGTCATGCTAACAACATCAATCAACTGAGTTGTAGAAGTCCAAACCCATCCCAAACCCGCTGAGCTACAAATAAAAGAACCACTATGATTAACGTCCTACCCACCTATTCAAGAAACACACGTGTGATATATTGATAGAGATTTGTGGTGACGCCTCGTCGCACGCATGTTGATGGCCTGTGCACTACTGGTCGTGCACCATCCCTCACCCCATAGACGTACTCTCCCAAGCTCGGCATAATGCTATCTGACCATTACCAGCTTATTAATATTACACATATTGGAGAACTCACATAACATTACTTGACGCCATCCGAGGGACATTCATGTCGGCGGCGGCGGCGGAAGGAGGTCGGACCGAGGGACAAACAGACAGCGGCGATAGCCAAGTGACAGGTACCAGCCGTACGCGTACGTCAACACCAGTGGGCGCAGCCTCGTGATGCCTATTCTCGGATTACCAACCGCTGATTATCAAGCACAAGCGCATCTGAACAAGCAGCCTGATTGCCCGGGCGCAGAGAACACCGCCAGACTGGGGAAATGCAACGTAGATTAGCTATAGATTAACAGACCAAGAACTGTCGTCCGCTGTCGAGCCGTAGTCGTGAACCAAAGTGATACAAGAGATACAAGATGTCATCATGATAATTACGTTCCAATGTCCATGTCGATGGGGATGCCGATGCGGTATGCAGGGTAGATGTGTGGTTTGGGTGTCGGTGCAAGTGGTATCCATGCTCGATTGGTTAGTGTACATTGTCGTCCCTCTCCCTCGCTCGTTGCGCGCTGCCTGCTGCCTGGGCTTTGCTCCTGTCTCGCGCGTCTCGCCCGACCCCCTCAAGCTCAGTCTCGCAAAGTGTGCCCCTTCCGCCCTTCAAAATCCAAGCGTCGGCCTGTTCACCAATCAGCACCTCCAAACCTCTGATCCTGCATATATTTACCCTCACACCGTCATTCCCCAGCCTGCAATCCCTCACCCTCACCCTCATCCCTCATCCATCATGCATTCACCGACGTCGCCCAAACGAGAGTGGGAATGCGTATCCCTGTCCATCTGCGTGTGCTTGTGCAGGTATATGCGCGCCCTACCCTTCGTCAGTTTACGTCAACCCCCCATAGCCCTCCTGACCAGCTCTCCATCGGCCCTTTCCGCCCACCTGCGCATCAAGATCATCGTCAGCATATCAATCCCAATTCCCAACTTCCACCCATTTCAAGGTTGGGGTGGAGGGACGTACGCATAATGCCAAAGACACCATAGCCCTCCCTCTCCCCTCTCCGCTCTTGCCAGCTCAGATTCCGCCTCCAGGACCCAGGAGTCTAGCAAGAGCGGGTCGTATCCTGCTTCCAGGAGCGTAGGGCGTAAAGAGCGGAGGAAGAGCTGGCAGTCTTGCGCCATTAAGTGGCCTAGGTTGTTCAGGTGCTGGGATTGGGGGTCTGTGCCTGTCGGCACATGAGCAGGGAGAGAAGACGCGGGCGAGGGAAGGGGACGAACCGGGTAACCAACCCCCTACAGGGACCCAAACGACATGCGACCCCACGGCACTCGTCCCCCCTCTCCGGCCCTGGAGGGCCTTGAGCCATTTGGCCAGCCCACGGCCAGCATCCACCGTGCTGCCTTTGGCTTTCAGCGCTCCGTATGCTGCTGAGAGCAGCCGCTGGAGGGGGGAGAGCAGGGGATCGACGGGCCCGGAATTGGAGAGCAGTTGTAGGTCGCCTTCGCACATTATTAGGATGCCGCCGGGCCGGAGGGTGAGCAGGAGATCTTCGATATATGCGGGGAAATCTTGGACCTGTGTGTGGGGTGTCAGTGCTCCCAGAGAAGGGGAGGAGAGGGGGCAAGGGACGCACCCCATTCCCTATAGATCGGGAGTGGACAACGTCGAACGTCCCCTTGAAGTGTGGCATCCCGAGCGTAACGTCGTCTATCTCGAATCTACAGTTCTTGGGTGCGTTTGCCGCTTTTTTACTGTACAGACCACCCGAACAGGGAAAATCAGTCAGTGCCGGTGCCGGTGCATGAAGGGTTTGCAGCGTACCGGAACTGCGGGGCCAAGTCGACGCCAACGACGTCAACCTCGGGGAACTCGAGTGCCATCTCCACTGCCCATTCTCCCGCGCCAGTGCCACAGTCCAGCAACTGCCGTCTCCGCTCCTGCGTGCGCCTCGGCAGCCCGGGGAAGAAAGGCTTAGACATGGCAGGGCGAAGAGCGTCTTTCACAAGTTGTGGGGCGGGGTAGTTGCTCGACAAAGCGAGTTTGAGCATGAGGTGCTGGGTAGAGATGCGCGTGCATTCTTCTTCGTCTGCTGGGAGGGCGTACAGCTGCTCACGTGCTTTAGTCTCACAGGGGTAGGGATAGGAAGGGATGGTGGACGCACTTCGTTCTGGGCGTTGCACACTCTCCCGTGGACTTCTCTCACTAGCCGGGGTCCGTCCCTGCTACTAGCATAGGAGTAGACACTCGGAGCGCGCTCGACGTCGCTATCATAATACCCGTCATCGTCCTGTATCATGTCGTCGTATTCCACCTGTGGAGAGAGAGATGGGGACGGAGAAGGAGAGTTGGTGGGAGAGATATGGTCGTCGTGTGTGCGATAGGATGTCATAATGAAAGAAAGCGGCGATGTGCAGCGAGGGTGGTCATGCGAGCGAGTGGGTGTATTATAGACGTGGGGTGAGAAGATGGAAAGAGAGAGAGAGAACAGAAGTGAACGGCGGCGGAGAAATGAGTTATCGTCGGTCATGTCTCATCCCGCATCCGATCTCATCTTCTCAGTCTTCTCTCCCAGATCTCACATAGAGCACATCAGAAGAAGAACCCACCACCAACACAACACTTTCAGGGTACAACATAGCCACACCGGCGGAGCACCGGCAATACCCGCTCTCTCCCTTTCCCACTTCCCCTTATATCTGACATGGCTTGTTCCTCACCTCATGTCTCTACCCAACAATGGCGAACAACAACCCCAATCTGCATTCGTACCCAGAACAGCCATCGGCGGCGGCGTGGAGGCCCGATCTCCCTCTTCTTGCCCTTCCCCGGTCCCGCTACACTGGCCCATTTACTCCTCTTACGAAGCGAGAAATGCAGGTATGTATCGAGGAACAAAACCCCGGGGAGATAGAAACTGTCGCATATTGCAGTTTGTGTTCAGGATCGATGCATATGATTCTGGCTTACTGAACCCCACCCGCAAAATTTTATCTCAGATATTTTATCTCGAAAACCGATTACCAACGCCGGCGGCGACGCATGACCGCGGACTACTCGTGCCATACTTACGCTACAAACCCCTTGTCAGGAGGACGATTCTGTATTGTGAGGGAGGGAGGGACGGACCGCTGACTCTGTCGATGGTTTGCCGCGCGGTCCAAAAGCTCCGGACAAGAACTCCGGAGCACTTGAGCTCCTCCACTCAGTCTTAAGTAAGAGGTTACGCATCCTCTCAGACGGCGGACCTCCGCGGAGTACGTTCGGACAAAGTGTGCGCAGGGCCCATGAACGCAACAGATATATAATACGTATATACATAAATGTTGTTGCATTCCGCAAAGCCAGGTCGCAGGCCCCGCCGAGCCCGCCTTTGACAGGACTCGGCACGCCCCGCGGCGGGGATAACCAGTTCGTGTACACATGAGACTAACAAAGGGGCAGGTGTTGCTCTTGTCCTCGTTATGTCCGGTATAAATTAGAGTCCGACAATCAGAATCACGAACAGAGCGGTGTTCATCCTCGGCCTCCTTGTTCCCTCGCTTCAGCCCCGTCCGGATCGACCAATCCCGCTTTGACGATATGTATGTTGTATTGAGATAGAATGATTTCCTCTCGGGTTTCATGTTCAATGTCTTTCCCCTCGGACCAGCTCCGTGCCCGCCCGTTTACAAAATTCCCTTCTGTTCGACGTCATCAACGCCAATTCACAATCTAGATACACCAGTCGGGTCACTCGGGCCCCCACCTGTCGAAACCGAACCGAATGATAGCGCGTATTAAGATTCTACATATGGCGTGAGGGTGAGGCGATATTATCGAGAGCCTTGAGGTTCCCTAACTCCGAGGACCGTCGATCGGCCCCACGGAAGTCCGCCGCCGCCCCCGCCGTTCAACGTGGACAAACGTAACCTGTGCTAGCAGTACGTATCAGGTCAGAATGTGACAGGGAACGTGTTTGGTTAGGTCAACACGTGCACGTACGTACGTACGTAGAAATTTGGGTTCTGCCTAGCTGCTCTATCCGTGCTTCTTCTCTTCGGATCCCGACGAGTTCATCGTTCGTCCATCCAGCCAGCAAGCATACATCTCCCCCCACCGGGCTATTCTCCCTGCGCAGCAGCAGCTGACTCTCCTTGCCCGGGAAGAGGTACAGCTATAAGGCAACTCCTGCGCCGCCGATACTGCCTGCACATGTACAGGGAGAAGATGCTTTCCGTTTCTATAGACCCCGAATTTCCCGGTCAGGTGAGGTAGGTCGAAACGTTCCGAAGTCGGGTAACGTTGGGAACTGCACTGGGGAAGAAGGAAGAAGGGAGAAAGGTCGGGTTACGTTCGGCCCGATACTGACTTCGCGGCTTCCGGCAGCTTCGACTTCTTGCTTTTCTTGGCGCTTGAATGGGGGGCTCACGTGGTCTCGATAGTTGTGTTTCTGTGCAGTTGCACTGCGGAATGACGTTCATGAGGTAAAATTGGTGAACCTCAGTGAGCCATGTTGTGGGCTGCTTGATGAAAATAGTGCAGAATAAGGGATGAAAACGTGTCATGGCTCTATTTCTGGCTTGATACTGGTATGTGCATTGATCCACTAGCATTCTATGACAGTGTCTTCACCATGGGTCGATTTCGTCACGGCAAACCGGATCGCATCACGGAGGAATTGTTATTGTGCCGGCGCGTTATTCATCGGCGACCGCGAGTTGATTGCAAACCGGACCGAGGTGCGCAGCTGATTCCCGGGCCGACGAATTATTCCGCGGCGCGTTGCGAGGGCAGAGTGAACGGAGTGCGTTTGTAACGGTCTCTCTGGCACAAGAACTCCCTGCTTTCCATGCACTGGCACCGGGTTTTGTGGTACCACCCACTGCCTTCGTGTCCATTCCGATTACCTATTCTTCCCGATCCTCCCCAGATCTCCGTGCATCTAATAAGCAGGCAGTGTGAAGTCGTTCGAGGGTGCTCGTTGCCGATCAACGTTCGTGGCCGTTGCGAGCGTGAAACAGGCCAGGCCGAGAATAACCATAGGCGGGATGGAGTTCGATAGCGGCGATGTAGAATACGAATGGAGTTCTATATTTGGGGGGGGGGGGGCGGAAAAATGTCGGAATGCCCCGAGGGCAGCCGGTGCTGTTACATCGTATGAAACCTGCAATATTTCGGACGGCAGGGGCTGCTTGGATGAAGAACCTGGCGTCCAAGGCCCGGCATTCCCAACCAGAGCTTCTTCAGCGGTCCGGTCGACTTGGAAAGGATTTTCAAGAAACGCAGAACTCCTTTTTCCCGTACGTCATGAAGGCAGCGAAACTCGGTCATAGGTCGGCCACCCAGAATAAAAGACTTAGCGTCTTTCTGCCATGCATTCAAGCGGGTGAGATGAGGGAGCCTTGCCGTTGATGATGCTCGTATTAGGGAGCATGGACGGTCTTGAAATCGGAGATCTTCAATACGAGGTTGGCAACCGGACTTGAAACCCGCAATTGGCAAAGTTCGCTAACGGGAGCTGCCTGACCCCGAAGGTATTCACAAGGTTTAGATGTTCGAGCGGCTCCAGTGGTCTGAACGCACGGACCGATACGGCAAAAGGCAGGGGAAAAGGCGCAGAGACGGGACGGGGCCCCCAAATTTACGGAAGCCGCACCTGGGTTTCTCGTGGAAGTACATCTCGAGATCCGCCACATGCGCCCCAATGTGGCCGAAACTATACAGCCACTGATCAGGTCGATGGAGATACCGAATGGCAGTCTGGTGAAAGGCAGATGTGGAGCCGATCCCGCTGGTCCTCCACGAAGGATACGATGTGTCCATGGATCTCCGAGGCTAGTTCGACAGTATTCCCTCTTTTCAGCTTGGTACAGGATAAGATGCTGATCTTGTATGGGAAGCGGAGATGAGGTCGAAGTCAAGAACAGAGAGCTGCAGACATGTCTCGAGCGGATCAGGAAAGGTAACAGACGCCCCCTTCCTTTCGTCGTGCGGCGCAAGGGGGCCAGCATCACGTGCCCCCTGAGCAACAGTGATCTTCAACTAGAACACTCACTACTGTATCCTGAAAAGTAAATCAAGATAATTTCTGACTATCTGACAATTTGGAACGGAACCATGAGACTACCAACATTGTTGTCCCTCTCTATCCCCGCCGACCACGAGATCGGCGGCGGCGGACGTCGGGGATTACTCGCTCTTTTGAGAAATAAGGCTCTGATCTTCCCTGAATTGCTGATCTCTGTGTGCTTGCTTGCACACTGTTGTATCGAACTGCGTCGAGGCATAGGGGGATTCCGTCATTACACGAGCAAAACACGCCTTCATCGGAACTCCACCTCGCGCATGCAGATCTTCACCAATCCCTCCCCCAAGAGTCTACGATGTAAGACGGGAGCGCACCAATTGCAAACCGCAGGCGTTTTCACCTAAGAGTCACAATAGAATATATCCACCGCAATCACTCATCCAATCCATTCGACAAGTGTCACTTGCCTTCCAGGCACCGACGGCGGCGTCCTTACAATCCCATTCCTCGGTATCCACTCCAGTTCCCCCTCCTGGAGTATCTTTCCAAGTTCTCGATGCAGCTGGTAAGCAGGCAGGCGCGAGCGGTCCGAGTTCCCCCGCAGCTCATCGACTATCGTGAAAGTTTCGAGCGTGCTACAGGCTCGGCCCAGAACGTGTATGGGCGGGAAGTAGTACTCTGCCGAGCCGTCGTAGTAGGAATGGATCTCTATATTCTTGAGCGAGCGGAAACCACGGAACGCGTGGACGACCTCGAAAGTTTGCAGTTCTTCTGAAACCTACATATTGCGTCCCATTAGAGCAGTACAACCAGCGGGCTGGATACAGAACGAACCGTGTGCTCCACGTTCCCCATACCGTGAATGACGAGATCGACGATATCCGGAATGGCAGCGGCAGCTCGGACGAAGAACAGGCCGTCGATCTTCATCATCAGCAACCTGACCCTCTTGAGCGGACCGGTCGACTGCGAAAGAGTGTTTAGACAATCCGGCACGTGTTCTTCCAGCAGGGTATCGAGCCGGCGGAACTCGACCACAGGCCGACCAGGTATAAGATACTTGGCATCTATCTGGAACGCTGCCAAGCGTTTAAGATGTGGGATTGCTGTTCGACGTAATGCAAGGATGGAGAAGCTTGGTCCGTCTAGGACTTCCAGATCTTCGATGAGGGGCTGACTCTGCAGTATCACATGCTCGAATGTTGACGTTGGAAGAGTGAGCGACCGGACCCGGAAGGTGCAGTTGGCCAGGTTCGTCATAGGCAGCCTGCCCAACGGCGAAGTGTTTTTAAATGTCAGATGTTCGAGCTGGTTCATTGACCCAAACGCGCGGAACATGATGCGGCAATAAGCGGGTGCGAAGGTGTTGAGGAAGATCCTCGGCTTAGGCCATTGATGGACGATCCAGTCGGGGACTTCGCCAAAGTCTGCTTCGAGCTGCGTCACGTACGCCGCGATGTGCGGTCTCTTGACTAGGAGGATGCAGGCAGCGACCGCCCTCCGGAAGTCTTGTATTCTCAGACGGCGATAGAGGTACCGAGCGGCGAGATCATGCAAGATGGAGTTTGTTAAGCAGATTCGGAGCAGATCACGTCGGTCGTCTAGGAAAGCGATGATGTGTTCGTACAGTTCTGGGGGGAGTTCAGGGAGGCTGCCGTTGCCCATCTTCATCTTGGTGCAGAATTAGGATGCTCTGGGCTGAAAAGCGAGAGGAAGCTCAGCTGAACTGGAAGAGAAGCACAGGACAAAGGGATCAGATGAGGGGAAAGTGCCAACATCTGTTGGAGATACTGCCAGTTTCTTCCGTTTCCCTTCCCCAAATAGTTGTCAACTAGCAAAAATAACACATTGCAACTAACAAATGCATTTGCCTATACTGTACTATGGAGGACTCCCATACCTCGTCAGTTTCATATCCTATCCTTCTGTATCCCCCACAGTACTATAGCCAGCAGCAAGGCGTCGCATACACTTCACGATTCACGACTCAGAATTTCGCCTTCCCAAACATGCACATGCATCTCAAGCAACCAAATCGAGCCCCGAGCCACGCGCAGGGAAAGCACTCTCAGAAACTCAGCAAGCGCTCAGGACGCTACTGGTGCTTGTGCGGGAGCGCCCCTCGGGCCACCCCTGCCCCTTCCCCTTCCTCTCCCCCTCCCTCTGCCGCCTCTCCACCCATACCCGCCCATGCCCAGACCAACCTTCACACCATCGCCGTACCTCCCCACCCCCGCCTCCCCAAACGTAGTCATATTCAAATTCCTCTCCTGTTCTCTCCTTTCCCTGCCTCGGGATCCGCCCCTCCCCCTACCGGCTGCAGGGGCATGAGCAGGGTCCGGCCCGCTACTGGGAGGCGCCGCTTCCGACAGCTGGTCAAAGAACGACTTGGACTTGTCGTATACCGGGCTCTTGAGTTTCTTCCCTCCGGCGTCCTTTCCCTCTCCGGGGGACTTGGTCCCGCTCTCCACTTCTCCCTCTTCGCCTTCCTCGAGATCGCTCGAATAAGAGCCTTCTTCGTCGCCGACCACATCAGCAAACAAAGCCGCTTTGTCAAAGTGCGAGTTGGCTGCGGAGAAATCGAAGTCTGCTGCGGGTAGAGGAGCGCGGGTCTGGGTGCCGAACGTGCCAGAGGTAGGATGAGGCGGCCTGGTTCGCCGTCTGTTGCGTGCGCGGGTGTCCCCTTCTCCAGCAGCAGTGCCGTTCGCAGGACGAACCGGAAAGCTGGCGCCATTAGCAGAGGGAGGGGGGCCCTTGTGCCCAGCTGAAGGTGGACCCTGTCGCGCCTCAGTCTCCCTCTCCAACCTCAGCCCTTCCAAAGCTCGTTCGACATTCTCCAAGCTCGCACTGGCTGCGCGAACAGAAGCGCTCTCAGCATTTACTGCTACGGCTTGCCCCGAGCGGGAGCGGGAGGGGACACGTGCACCCTTTGGCTGTGGGTGGCGCGGCTTTGGAGCTTCGACGGTGGTAGGCGCCTGAGCTTGAGACACAGGGGCAGGAGCGAGCGGCGCGGGAGGCACAGGGATGGGTTGAGATGCAGGAATAGGGGCGTGGGGAGCGGGAGCAGGTACGGGGAGCGGGCCTTGTGAAGGTGCAGGAAGGGGTTGTCCAGGTGCTTGTGGCAGTGGGCGGCCTCCTGGGAGAGGACCAACCCCAGAGGGACCGGGAGGGAAGCCCGGCTGTTGCTGAGGGAGTCCTCGGGGCAGAATGCCTCCCGGAGGACCAGGGGGATAGTAACCTTGCTGTCCAGGAACGCCGGGAGGGCCAGGCGGGGGAGGACCAGGAGGACCAGGGGCCATCACCCGCTGCCCTGCGCCGGGAGGAGGGGGATAAAATCCTTGCGGTGCGCCAGGAGGAAGTGGTGGTTGATGCTAGCTAGATGTTAGCGATGTTGAGAGGAAAAAAAGTAAGGACAAGAGGAAGAGGGGGATGCAAGGTCAGAAGGAAGGCAACGGCAATTTCCACATGGGGTTATGCGCTCGTCGGTGTGAAAAGTAAACATCCGTGAATAGTTCATCATTTTGCATCTTCCCCTCAAAGGGTAGGGGGTCAAAGGGGCAAGGGAGCAAATACTCACAGCGACAATGGCTGGGTCCTCCGGCACCTGGTTGATCGCCTGGGGCGGTGCGGGCTGCTCGACGCTCACGTCCGCTACGTCGCTGACGCGGAAGACGATGAACGGATATGCGCGCTCGGACGGAGCGATGTACTCGTTCTGCGGCCTGCGGTGTTCTGTGCCCATGGAGAGCACGTCAGAGAGGGAGATGGTACTGTCATCCTTTGAGAAGGAATGAAGTGTGCCGAGGTACCGCACACCCCGCATGGAGGTGAGGGAGATGCGGGCGCTGGAAAAGGTGAATATATGCGCTTGAAACGGGGAAAAGGAAAGCGAACGTACCCGATGAAGTTGTCGGCCATTTTTTACGAGCGAGGTGTATGCTAACAGTGTGTTGCTGGTAGAAAGTTAAATTGTGTGAGAGGTGGTGGTTGATGAACAAGTCGAGTTGTACGATGAGGAGAAGGGGGAGGAGGACGACGACGACGACGACGACGAGGGCAGAGGTAAGTAAAGGACAAGATGGTAAGTGGACAAGAGACGCGCCCTTTTTCCCCTCGAGCTGTGGTGGCGAACGGCACTTTGGGCGGGTTCAATTTATAGTTTACTTCCGTTCACCCCAATTCTGTCACGTTGTCACATCATGTCACGCTCTACAGTCCACATCGATGCGTTATTCAACGATAACCTAACACAACCATGTCCGTTCTCTCCCCTCGCCATATCCCCCTCCAGTCTACCCCCTCCCGCGCAGCCCAGATACGCGAACAGTCACGTCTCCGTCAACGGCGCAAGAGGGAACGTGACCGGCTCCTCTCTCTTGGGCTGCAACCTCCCCCAGAAGTGGAGAGGAAAGACCCGGCGAGAGGCATGCTGGGTCTTACGGGGGAGGAGAGGGATAAGAGGGAAAGGGTGAGGGAGAAGGCGAGGGAGAGGCAGAGGAGGTGCAGGGAGGGGAAGAAGATGAGGGAGAGGGAGGCGGCTGGTTTGTCTGTGCTTCCGACTGGGCGAACAGTTGGGAATCAGCGGAGACGCAGACCGTCGGATACTCTCTCATCGGCGTCTTTTTCATCGGCAAGGTCGTCAAGCACGGGCATAGAAGGAAGTAGAGAGACCGGAGTACTGCCGACGACGTTGCCCAACTCTTCAAAGGCGCCTCTCCCAGGACATCAAGCCAACGCCCAACGACCGCAACGGGATCCTCCTGGATGGCCCAGCACAGAGCCCATACCTCGAGGCGCATCCCTCTTGCAGACAGAGGAGCCATGCTACTCTTCCCCCCCGCCTCTCACCGCACCCCAACGCTCACTCGTCATCTCCCGCCCTCCCACATCCCCACCTTCCCACCTCCTGCCCTTACCACCCCCTTCAAGGCCTTTCGCCCTCCCACATCCTCCCCATCGCCCAAGCACGACGCCCAACCCCCCACTCTCGTACGCCCTTCACTGCCCCGTGCACCCCCCGCCCTCCCTCCCGCACCCCCTCCTGGCCCCCCTCCTCTGCCCGCAGGACAGACCTTCGCCCACACACTCCTCCTCGCCCTATCCCGCTCTCCGGCACTCGAAGCCTCCCTCCTCTCCCACCTTGATCTACCAAGGGAGGCAATACCCGGGTGGGCGCCGTATCTCGTCAGAGCATTTGAGATGTGGTCGTTGGAGGTCGGGAGGGGGAGAGAGCAGGTTGGGAGAGAGGGTCCTGGTGGCCGATGAGGATCGGGATAGAGGGAAAGACACGGAAACTCGGAATGAAGAAGAGAACGGTGAATTTACAGCCTGGGATCGACAAGGACAACGCATGCGAACGATGGAAGATGCTGAAAGTGAGATGTATGTATTACTGTACCAACATACTGGGCATGTAAGAAAATGTACTAGAGGGAAAGATAAACTGTGCTTGTAGACAAATCAAATGAAATGTACCACGTATATGTGTGCGCTGTCCTTCTGGTGGTGTGCCCACATCCTACATTTTTCCGACGTGCAAATGAAGCAATATTGTCAAGTAAGTGCTGATGTACAACCGAATGGTATTCCTTCATATGGTATCTCCCTCCTCACGGCAAATCCCTTCCACCGCTGCCAACAGACTCAGCGCATCATCTCTCCTCTCCCCGCGCCTCCAAGGGGTAACATGCCCTGTGTAGCGACATACGGCGGCAAGCCCATGCCACCCACCCCACCCATACTGCCCATTCCACCCATCCCGCCCATTCCGCCCGCCAAGCTCCCGCCTCGACTAGACCTCCTCATCCCCCGCCTTCCCCTCCCACTAACAAGCATGCTCCCAGACAATGGGCGGTCATTCTCCCTGTCCCAGTCTTCGAGCAGCTTCCTCCTCTCCCCCGGACTCCCCTCCGAGATCCCGAGCAACGCGCGCAGAGCACTGTTCTCCGCTTCCAGCCGCGCTAACTCGATCTCCCGGTCTAGGTTCCAGTCGCGCGACTCTTCGGACGGCGTGAGTCCTCGCGCGATCGCTTTTTCAGGAGTTGTTGGGCTCGCGGGTGGGGAGGGGTTCGGTGACCCAGGCTCGCCTTGCAGGCTTCGGATCGCCGCTCGGAGGAGATGACCGAGCCGGGAGAGGCTCTCTGTCTGCTGGGCACTCGCAGTCAGAGAGCCGTTCAACAACGACGTCTGGGAGGTTAAGAGCAGGGTCTCGTAGTGTTTCGCCAGAGCTAGGTCGTGTGTCTGTGCACTGTGCGCATGAGAGCGGAACTTGGACATGATCACATCCAGTGCTTGCTCGTATTCTTTTAGTAGGACATTCAGTTGCTTGTTCTCGTGGTTTAGAGACTGGTTTTCGAGCACGAGGTGAGCGTTCATCCGCTCTAGTTCGGATTCGAAGACCTCTTTGCGGGGTTAGCGAGCATTCGCAGGGGGGTGAGAGCGCACCTTTAGATATGTCGGTGTTCCAACGTCGTAATGCAAACCCGCTACCGCAGTGTACGGCCTGACCCTGTCATCCTTTGAGCGCGAGGTAAGGCAATTGTATGCAGGAAGACGTACGCGGACTTGGTCAGCCTGTTGCTGGAGATGGACGACTTGGAGCCTGTTCTGGGTGAGCTGGTCTGAGAGCTCGGAGATGAGGCTCCAGAGACGCATGAGTTCGGGGTCGATCTCGTCTAGAACTGCCATGGGGGATGATGAGGATGACGGCGAGAACGGTGAGGGAGATGTATACGGTTAGGGTTAGGGAGTAAGGGACTTATACAAGGCAGCGGAAGCAAGCTGTGATTGTCTCTCTCCTCATCGTCAACGTCATCGTCCTCGTCGCCACTAACATCGTCAACGCTGCGCTAGACGGCGAGGATGTCGCTCCCCACTGAGCTATTGCTGCATATAATCGCATGCGTACCGTCCACCGACACGCCGACGCTTCTCTCACTCGCACTCTGCAGCACCCGTCTCTACCATATCACCTCTCCCTTCCTCTTCCGCTCTCCTACGCTGCCCACCTTCGCCCACGTCCTCCATCTCTGCCGCCATATCGCACGCAACGCCGACGTTGCCCAGCATATCCACGCACTCGACATTACCCTGCATCATCCCTCCGAAATCCGCCTCGCATTCACCAACATCCTCCGCACACCCGCCTTCCTCAGACTCGTCTTCCGCTCGTTGGCACAGATGTCCCATCTCCGCTCTCTGACATTCCGTCACTTAACTGCAGGCTACCGCTGTTCCTGCTCACACAACCTCGCCCGCATTAATATACCTCTCGATAAACTCGCCCTCCCTCGAGCGATAGACACCACCCTCCTGCTACCCAGCCTGCCCACACTGCAAGAAGCAGACATGCCCGACCCAGAGCCTTCCTACGCCTTAGACGTTCTCCCTGCCTCTGCACTGCCCGAACTCCAAACCCTCCGCCTAATCCGCAATGCAATCGTCTACCTCGTACCCGGTCGGCCAGTCACGACCCTCTCGATACTGGGCATCATCACCCCCGATGAGCTCCCTATATTCGTCTCCCCCCTAGGCAGGAGCGTCGGTCCTCTCCAAAGGCTGAGCATACGAGTATTCAAGGTAGACACTATGTTTTACGACGAGATCGCCGCCTGTGTACCGTTCATCGTCGACTTAGTAGCGTACAGCGAGATCGAGGATCACGCCAAGGTGCGTGTATCCCGACTGCCCTGTTCTCATCCAGTGCTGACGTGACACAGATGTTATCCCACCTAAAGCGCGACGCCTGCATAGAAGCTTTTCGCGCCTTCTCCCACCTCCAGACACTCGAGCTGCACGCCTCCTCCATAGGGCGGGTCGTCACGAGCGTCAAGGCTCTCCCCCTTGTTCACCTCCTCGCCTCCACACCAAGCTTCTTCTCCCTTGTCCTAATCAACGAGAAAGAGCGCGACAGGCAAGAGGTCGAGACATACTTTATTGATGAGCGGCGCGGTAATCAGGCGACGGGATACTGGGTCAGAGAAGTAGATGTCACCCAACGGAAAGAGTTCGTCGCTCCCCACCGGCGTACTGACTTCCTCTAGCCACATCTCCGTTGATCCCAATTACCCAGAAGGAGACAACATCCAAACCATATTTCCGAGTGCAAAATACCCCTCTTTGGACGTCGTCTGCTCGGCGGAACGTCCTCCGGGGCAGGAGCGGTGCACGGGGTCCGATCATTCATGGCTGATGCGGTCAGCAGGGACCGGTGGACGACATTCATTCCGAGAATGTTTTACCGCCAAAGTCAGGCCGATAAGTACTGCAAGCACACCTCCTACCTCTGATGCACCGTGTACGAGCACACAACTTGTCCTGGATTGAAATGTCCCTCTCGCACGGGGGGTGCTCAGAAGATGACGAGAGTGTGCTCAGGGAGCCCCCAGCCCTGCCCGTCGAGCTCTGGGACCTTATCCTCAGCTTCACTTCTCGCGCGGACCTGCGCACCATCTCCTTCCTCTCAAGGGCATTCCATACCCTCGCACAGCGACACTTATACCGGCACCTCTCACTACGTCTCGGCCTTCCAACAGTTCAGCAATGCGTGCTCATCTCCCGGCGGCCCGAGCTCGCTCTTTCCGTGAGGAGCATCTCCCTCCTCTTCGGACTCGAAGCGGCTGATCGTGCCGGAGCCTCGCGCACGCGAACGTACGCCCGCCCACCAAGGGAACTCTTCGCTCCCGCCTACACGCGCCTCTTTTTCCGCACGTACGCCGCTTGCTCGCGTCTTGCCCAGCTGTCCGTCTCCTCCCACCTGGGATTCGACGACCTCCTCACGTCCAACCTCTTCCTCTCCCCGAAACACAAGATCACCTACTTCCAAGTGGGCGCTCGCGGGCCACAAGGATCCATCCTCCACTCTCTCCCTTATCTTCGAAGTCTATATATGCTCAACCTCTTCGGGTGTAATACCGATTCCCTATCTCCCTCCGCCCTCCCCAGGCTGCAAGCTGTCCGCTGCTCGCTGCGGCAAGCAGAGACGCTTATCCCCGGCCGACCAGTAAGGGACGTAGCCCTGGAAGCGACTACTCTGGACCTAGACCACCTACCAAGGGTTATCAGAACGCTGCAGATGTCCACTGCTCCCATCCGGGCTCTGGATCTCAAGCTCCGCTCGTTTGACCCCAGCACATTCCGTCTTGTCGGCACGGCCTTTCCCTGCTTGCGAGAGTTCGTCCTGACCGTATTGGACGTCCCGTATCGCGTACGTCCATTTTCACGGTGTTCGCAGATAAACTGACGATACCGTTCTACAGGGCATATTCGACCTCGCCCCGGAAGACTGGCTTGCGCAGGGTCATCTCTCTCCCCTACGACAGCTCCGCACTCTAGAGCTGCACGCATTCTACGCTCCTCCCTCACACATGCTCTCCTTCCCTCTCCTCCCCCTCCTTACCGGCCTCAGCTCCTCCCTTCCCCACCTCAGCAGAGTCAGCATCGTCGACCGGGGCTCGACACACGCACATGAAGCCCTCGTACGGAGCTACGATGCTCGCTTGCTTCCCACCCCCTCGCCGGATGAACGAGAGCGGGCGCGATGGGATTTGCAGGTGCAATTTAGGAATTGTAGGAATCGGAGGTCGATGTTGTTTAAGGGGTTTGGGGATTTAGGAGAGGAAGAGCCCGTGGAGTGTGTACTTGGGGAGAGGATGCCAGGTCCACAGTGCTGGGTTATGTAACATGCCAGGGAGGAGGATGCCGGACCCACAATGAGTGCGCCGGCGGATGGATAAAATAATGAGCGTCTACTATCCGTTAATTTTGTGATTTATCGTTTTCAAGCGCCAACATCAACCTCCATTGCCCTGTCATCCACGGCGCCTACACCACTAATGCCTAGACCAAGGCCCATAACAGCACAGCTGACTGCCCTTTGCCAACTCTCCTCTTGTCTGTATCCTCCAGGCGTCCAACGAAGCTTCATATCCAGGTGTACTGCATTGCTCACCGGGTCGTCGTATGTTGACCTCAATGAGTCATGCTCTGCACCAGTCAGCAGATCATCTAGGTAAGGTATATGCGGCTCGTCGGGTATTGTGTCGGTCTTCCTAGCTCCAGGGCGGGCGAATGCGGTGAGCGCGTTCTGTCTGGCTGCCTGCTGAGCCGCTGCGAGCTCTTGTGCCCTCTTCGCCCTGCGCTCCGCCTCTATCTTTGTGCGACGTAGCACCTCCTCCGCATCCTCTCCCCTCTCCAGACCTTCGAGAACTGCTCTTCTTTCTCTGTCCTTCTCAGCGCGTTCCTCCTCTTCCTCCCTCATTGCCATCCGAGCCTGCTCTGCACGATGCCGCTTGTCCTCTTCTTCCTGTTCCGCTTGTTCGGCAGCGGCAGCAGTATCCCTTTGTATATTGGCTTCGATAAGGGCAGCATTGGCAGCGCGGAAAGCGGCGATGCGAGCTTCGGTCTGTGGAAGGTCGATCCCGTTGATCAGGTTGAAGGTGATGTCTTCGACTTCTTCCAAGTAGTCATCGTAGGATCGCCGATCAGGAAAGTCCTCAACTTTCTTGTTGAATCTGCGTGAACATTAATGGTCAGCATCACCATTGGCACGGTGCAACGCCATGATGACTCACTCTCGCGCTATTCGCCTTCGTACCGCAACCTCCTTCTCGACCTCCAAATCCTCGAACGTCTGAGACACGAACCCGGTCTTTCGCAGTATCTTTCCACATATTGGGCATGGCGCAGGCCCGAGGGTGAACAAGCGATCAATACAGCTCTCGCACCTGAGTTGGGTAAGCAAGGTTCAAGGACGTAATACCAATAGCGACGCACATTTTATGATAGCAGGGACTGACAAGCAGCCTCAGCTTGGGATTGAGATATCTGTCGGTTGTGCATACAGGACACTTGTCATCCTTGTTGCTATACTCGGTCGTCCGCCCGCTCGCATCTTTGATTGCACTGTGGTATGCAGATGGTGTGCCAGGTTTGCCGTTGGGTGCCCTCGAGGGGCCAGGTGTACCAGGCTTTGAGGCAGGTCGAGAACTTGTTGAAGTCCGGGTCGCAGAAGAGGACGTTCTCGCTGGTCCTCTAAGCCAGGAGAGCTTTGGATTCGTCGCCGCCATGAAGAGGAAGTTGATGCGGTGGGTGGTGGTTTGCTGATGAACGACGCGGAGAATGCGATTCTTATTACGTAAGATATGATATCACGGCTACCCCACGAGGGGTGTGCTACCACATGCATGGGAGTGTTCATGGTTGAATATGCAGTTGGGAGAGGTTTCTTTTTAGATTCTCAAAAACTGTGTCATCGAGCGAACAATTCCATATTGATGTGTGCCAAATACATGTCCAGTACCATCATCATCATCATCATGCTTACACACAACATCTCTTCAACCCAGTATCACAAGTGCCAGACTAGTCTAGCACGTAGCCCTGAAGCTTTTATTCTCGATGTCGGTCAAGTCACTGGGTTCAGGTCAGTACACGGAAGAAAACGCTGTTGTTGTTCGTGGAAGCTCACAGAAACTCCTGGTTGGGAACATGTACAATCTCGCCCGCAGCCTTCATCTTTTCGCGCCGGACGTTCTCAGCGTAGTTAACGTACCAAAGTGCCAGCAGAATGAGCATGCATGCGGCAAAGCATGCAACGATAGCGGCCAAAGCCGGCGTATAGAACGGGGCGTTCTTTGATTGGAAGGCTTGAGGTCTAATGGGATTCCCAACGCAGTAGAAGATAAGATACAGCGCCGAGACGGTTGTCTTCTTCGTATAACCGGCGACGTTGCTGGATATGAGAGACAGGAGGACGACGAAGCCGGTTGCAGAGGCCCCCGTTAGGTAGTAGCCGATAAGCCGGCCCACTTTCAAGTCACTGGGGAGAGCGTACACGAGCACCATTCCAAGCATGGAAATACCCTGGCTTATGGCGCCCCACAAGAGCCTGTTGCCGTAGCGGTCACCGAGCCATAGGAAGCCGATCAGGGTGATGACTTCGATTGCGCCGGCTGGGCAGCCGTAAAGTAGTGACTGCTGGGCTGTGACTGGCAGGCAAGGTGTAAGCTAGATGTTTGTCTCAGAAGCGCCGCAGCTCACAGCCAAAAGACGTAAGGACAATGGAGAAGAAACTGAAGGAGTGTCAATACTGGCCTGCGTATTTTGTCAATCAATGTTACTTACTTAGTAATGCCGCCGTTCGGGACATCCGCAATCAAGGCATAAGCGACGAAAAGGCAGGTCTATTGCAAACTTCAACATGAAATTAGAACTGCGTGCTCAGACGAGACATACCTTCACGTCCAGAAGAGCCTCCTTGAACTGATACCACTTGAAGTGCTTGTTGCCAATGCCCTGGTTATTTCCACGAATGCGTTCAATGGCCATTGCTTTCTCGCGGGGAGTAAGGAAATGCGCCGTAACCGGAGAATCTGGCATGAAGACGAGAAGAATGAAACCAAACGCAATTGTAAGAGTTCTAGTAAGGATAAAGACGATCTTCTAACCAGGAATCGAGAGCTCGTGGAACTGATCGCCCCTGGACAGACCATCTGCACTTGGTGAGCACGATGCCTGTTGGTAGAGCATGGCCGACTTACAAGCTACAAGGCCACCGAAGATTTGAGCGAATCCGTTGAAGGAGAACCATAGGCCGGTTCGGGCACCTTGTTCATTAGTCTTGTACCATTGGCTGGTGAACAATGCGAAACCGGGCGACACGGACTGTCATTGCGTGGGTAAACCCCTAACCAACCAGGATTAACTTACAGCCTCGAAAATGCCAAGGAAAAAGCGAACAACCATCAAGCCGGCCCAGTTCTTTGCGCCGGCCATACAAGCCAAGATCGTGCCCCAGACCTTCGAAGGTATTAAGATATGGTTCGGTCCTCTTAGAAAGGAACCCATACAATGATGTTGAAAGCAGTGTACTTCGCGAGGGGAAGGCGCTGCAGCAGGCGGTTGGTGGGATACTCCCAGACAAGATAGCCAAAGTAGAATATGCCGGCGAGCCAGCTGTATTCCTGCCCAACAAGATTTGCATATGTCGAAATGCCCATGATTGAGCTATAAGACAGGGTGGTCTTATCAAGGTATTGCTGCGATCGGGTTTAAGCAATGGGTATCGCGCATGGTTTTGAACCTTGGACTGACCAGCCCATAAACAATACAAAGCAGCGGTAGAATATGCCAGTCAATCTTGCGGAGAAGGGCGGCCTCTTCCTGTGGAGTCATAGTGAAATTCTCACCCTCTTCCTGGACGATCTTGAGAGCTTCGTCGGCATCATCCTCAGTCATGTGCGCTTGGACCTCTGCATCCTTTGCGCTCATTGTCTTCTCCAGCGTAGTTTCGGAAACCTTTTCTAGCTCTGCGGAAGACATGTTTGACCGGCCTTTCGGTGCAAAAGCGATTAACGAGGTTGAGGAGCGGGGAGATGAGGACACGAGCCTTGTCTCTCACGCCACGCACCACCTGATGGCGCGCGTTATTTATGACCGTCCAAGAACCAACCATGGCACAGTTCAGACATCGGCTTATCTGTTGCAGTAGAATAAAGCAGCTTTGAAAAGGCCCAGTACAGGAGATGCCTGGAAAGGAAGACAGGCGAAGGGAACGCAATGGGTTGTTCCATGGGTTGGAGGTTGGTGATAACGTAATGTTGCTGTTGATGCCACTATCGCGATAATCTCTTCCAACGGACAGGGAAGTGCTTTGATAACCGTGGAGTTGTGGAGAAAACCGGAGTCATCGTCGAAGGAACCACCAGCACGCGTGCTTCTGAAGGAACGGAGGCAGGTCGGATTTTGTAAGAAGTCCATTTTCTATTAATATTGGCTTCCCATTGGGCCCTTATCTGGATGTGTTGTTCCGGTAATAACCGGTGAGCCTTTGGATTGTTCCTGGTTCCCCATATCGCTCTGCCGACCACCGAGATATTATCCGCATAAATGATGGAGTGGAGAAACCGAAACGGGTCGCGTTTGTGACCTTTCCATTTGCAGCCACCAGATGGACAGACATTAGATACGATACACATTGATGTCTACAACTAGTGAAGGAGCTATCCCACATCCTAGCATCTGAATCTAAATGATTTGTTTTCTAGGTCGGTCTTGTCTAAGAACTCTTGATTTGACACATGGACGTATTCGCCACGACTCTTCATCACATCCCGCCGTACATTCATGCGATGGTTGACAAACCAAATAGCAAGAAGCAGCAGAGTGCAAATGCTCCAACATACAACCTTTGTGATTAGGCCCGGAGTATACCGAGGCGCATCCATGGCTTGGAACGCTTGCGGACCGATCAGATTCCCCACACAGAAGGCTATGAGGACCAGGGCAGACACCGTAGTTTCTGTCCCCCAGCGATAAGTGACATGTAATCAGATCATTTGAGTACAGGACATACTTTTCGTGTATCCGGCGACATTACTCGAGACTAGACTGAGGATCGTCACAAAGGGAGGGGAAGATGCATTCGCCAGGTAGTAAACAATGAGGCGACCAACTTCCAGATGGGTCGGAAGAGCATATACCAGAACAATGCCAAGAACCGAGACTGCATTATTATAAGTTATGGCCTAACCATAGCTCTGGAAACGGATTACTCAGTTCGGCACATGTTGCCCACAATAATCGGTTATTGTAGCGATCACCAAGCCACAAGAAACCGACCAACGTAATGACTTGCATTGCACCTGCGGGGCAACCGTAGAGCAAAGATTGCTGCGTCGTAACTGGATGGATGCGGTCAGTGAGACTCCAGGGCCTGGGGGGGGGGGCTAAAACACCCACATCCGAAGGATTGAATGATGATAGAGAAGAAGCTGAAAGACGATCAAACACCTTGTGAAACGATCAATAATCAGACGACGTACTTGGTTAGTCTACCATTCGGAATTGCTCCAATCAAGGTCCACGCGACAAACAGCCAAGTCTGGAAGATGAGTTAATTGTAATGTTCAGGGAATAATCGATACAAAGCTCGCCTTGATGTCAGTTAATGCTTCACGGAACTGATATGACTTAAAATATCTGTTTCCAACGCCCTGGTTGTTAACTCGGATCCTTTCGATCGCCATTTCCTTCTCCCTGTGGGTGAGAAACCGCGCGGTGATGGGCGAGTCGGGCATGAACATCAGCAGGAGGACACCGAAGAGTGCGGTAACAAGGCCGGTGAGCACGAAGACGATCTCGCTTAGCGAGACCATCTACAGTTCTTAGCGAAAGGCGAGACGAACACGCAGGTCAGGCTTACAGGCTATCAATCCGCCCACGATTTGTGCGATGCCAACTGAAGCGAACCAGATGCCTGTGCGAGTGCCTTGTTCGTTTACTTTGTACCGGATACGGCCGTCGGCATTCAGCATTTCGCGTTGTCCCGCAACTCACCCATTGCGAGGTGGATAAAACAAAGCCGGGTGTGACAGACTAATTTCTTGATTAGCAAACAGCGTTCAATGCTCCAACCGACAAGCTCACTGCTTTAAACACGCCCAGGAAAAATCTCACGACCATCAGGCCGTCAGAGTCTTTCGCAGCCGCCATACACGTGAGGACGGCTCCCCATATCTGTTCAACTATGAATAGACACACACTGAGAAATATGGAACCCACAATGACGTTGGCCGCAGTATACTTTGCAAGTGGGAGGCGCTGCATGAGGAGGTTGGCTGGATACTCCCAGAACAGGTATCCAAAGTAAAAGATGGTGCCGGGCCAGCTATAGTCTTGACCGACGAGATGATCCTGTGCTTGGATGCCCATAATGGAGCTGTACGACAATGTGGTCTTGTCTAGGAATTGCTGGGCCATTCTTGGGGTCAGAATACCATTGTAACATCAGGAAGACTGAAGACGTACCAAACCATAGACAACTCACAACAGCGGCATGAGATGTAGATCAATCTTCCACAGAAGATGTCGTTCTTCTTGCGGATTGAGAGTGACCCGCGAATGCTCATTCTTCACGATCTGGAATGCTTCGTCGGCGTCCTTAACGTCCACGTTGCTCTCTGGAACTATGTCACGGAGAGCATCTTTCTCAAGAGTCGTTTCGATGTCTGCCATATTCCCGGGGGCTAACCTTGGAGCGAGGAGACACGGGTAAGTGTCGCCAGTTTGAGGCTGTTGTGGATGGATGCACGTTTTATGGAAGAATCCCCTGCCGCTTCTGTTCTCCGAGCAAGTGTAAATTTTTGACATCGTCGCACCGGTCAGCGGCTTCCATTGATGGATGAACTTCCCAATCGAGGTCAACATTAAGACCCGACATGACCGTTTGAACATGTTGTGCAATGTTGTCCTTGGCTCCTTCTCAACATTCAATTCGTCAGCATTAATGGGCTCTTCAAGGGTCGTGATAGGAGATCCGGGCAGGGCATACCGTTTCTATGACCGCTCCCAGCAGTTCCGAGAAGACAATGGTCATCCGCGGACCATGCCCGTCTTCGGATTTGCCCGCCGTGCTTGTTAATCACCTTCCACTGCACTGTGCATTGGCACTGAAGTTGAGTCCCTTCAGGAGTCCCCCGGGTCATGCCAATCATGACCTAGGGCAGTGAATTACCTTGTGTGGAGCTGAAAACCGTATCTATTTTATTAACTTATTTACAAGCCCCGAACCGAACTGTCACAGTACCTGCATGTAATTCCTTACCAAAAGCATTCAAATGTCATTGTTTGCTGAAAATCATACAAGACCTGGAATAAGGTGCTTGAAGCACTGATGAAGCAGTCCCTATGACAACAAAAGCCAGGCCAAGCAGACTCAAAATATCTTACAGAGACTGGAAATCATGTTAATATGTACACAACGCAAATCTACAATCAGGTACTTACTTAATCCAAATTCTCATTGTCAGATTCACTTCCAGCCAAAAGATCCACACAGTCCTTGTCACTGTTGTCAATATCATCATTGTTGAGCTGTACTGCAGCTCACTCCATGGCTTCATTGGATAAAATGCTTCTCACCAAAGGCTGAGGGGCTACAGCTGGGCCTGGAGTTCCTGACCCAGACAGGCAATGTTCATTGTGAGCTTTTTTTGAGACCAAGAATTGCTTGGCATTCCTTGTGTATGACTTAACAATGGCCCTGGTGGCCCAATCATTCTCAAACCATTGCAAGCATGGAATCTTGTGTTGAGCCTACTTCAAGGTAAATACATGTTGTCATTTAGCATGGAGGACAGTACTCACTTCCTTGTATATCTTTGCCATCACCTCTGGGTGGAGTTTGGTGATGGTTTTGTCTCCACAGACATTGTACTTGTTGCTGATCTGTTGGACTTGTTGCTGTAGGAGAGCTTGGGTTAGTAGGTAGCTATAATAGCAGGTAAGAGTCCCTTACCCAAATAGAATTGTACTTGCTCTCATTCCCAGAGAGCCCCATCTCTTCCTGCAGGCAATATCCACCTGCCCCCTTATGACCAGGTTGCCCCAAGGGCTTAGGGATGACCTTCAGAGGTGGAGGTGCCTTGTGCTTTGCCAGCTTGGCTATGAGTGCCTTTTGGAATTTCTCCTTATCTGCTTCAATAATGTCAGATATGTATGTATGTGTGCAGTGTTCAAGACATACCTTTCATAGACATAATGATTGCCCCAAGCTCTACAATCCTCACATTCACCTCAATAAGTTTGTCCTTCTTTGACTTCTTCTTGGAGAGGAACTTCTGCATGTCAAGGCCATTGTCAAGCTGCTTGAGAGGCTGCTTCTTGGTGTGCTTGGGTGGGGGCTCATCTTCTTCAATATCAGATACTGACAGGGCATGCTTCTCAGGCTTTACCAGGGTTTCAACAAGGTCTTCATCAAGGTCATCCTCAGTGGAGAGGGCAAGTGCAACAGAGGTGGCATTGCAAAACAGGGCGGGCAGGTTCTCCTTGTTCCCTTTCCCCTTGGCGCCAACTTTCTTCTTTGACAAAGTGTTTGTTGGGAGCAGAACGTCTGTAATCATGGCATCAGACTCATTGTGGTTGCACATATGACACGTACCAGCCATCCTTGGAGAGGTGTGGAGGGGTTGGGAGCACAGTGGTGGAAAGCAGCTGTTGAAGAAGTTGAGGAAGAGGGAGTTGCTGGGAGGGCTGTCAGAGCTCTCAGGTGAGGGGGCCTGTTCAAGGAAGATGCTGAGGGAAGGGGTGTCAGTGAGGTCTGAGATCCTGGGCATAGGATGGGGAGAAAGGGACAGGAGCTTGTCAGTCCCATTATATACCCCTCAAGCAGAAAGCTGTGATAGCAAAATCAGTCACATACACAGATCACATTACATGCCAAGAGATGGTTACCACCAATGAGGGCAAAAATAAACCTGATATGGAAATTCTGAATTGATGGATCACTGACTTTTTTCAGTCCCAGAGAGTGGGGCCCACCATTTTGTTTACCTCTCACTATGGTAAAGGCAAAGGCAGAGGTCCATCAGAAACATTGAAAAGGTCCTTGCTCTCACTGTGGCAAAATGTTGTCCCACACCCAGAGATGGCAGCATTGTCAGTCGGCCAAAGCAGTAGCCCTAAAGAAGGTCATCATCACCTGGCAGGAACAATTGAAGGAAGAGATGACTTGACTGGGGTGCAAAATACCACCTGCGAAGGATCTGAAGGATCTGTGGAATGAGCTGTTTGGCAGTGAAAGAGAAGGGGTCAGGTCCCAGATGTCTCTGCCAGCAGAAGAACCCAGATTGGGGCAGGAGGAGCCAGAGCTGGAGCTGGAGCCAGAGCTGCAGCAGCAGCAGCAGGAGGAGGAGGAGCAAGAATGGCAGATGCATGACGGTGAGAGGGAGGGGGAGGGGGAGACCTCTGGCATTGAGGAGTTGGACAAGGAGATTGATCTTGAGTCAAGAATGATACCTGGTATGTAATCTGTTCTGAACAGCTTGGGTGCAGCTCACACAATCCAGACAACCTGTTGGCAGAGGATGAGAAGATATTCACCACATTCTACACGAAGATGAATGGACACTTCACAAATGCGCAGTACAACACCCTCAACTTCACCTATCCCAACATCTTCTACAATCTCCCCTATATTGAATGACGCATTCAACATGTCTCTGGAATGAAGCCCATCACTTATGATTGCTGCATCAATTCCTGTGTGGCATACATAGGTGCCCTCGCCAAACTCAGGTGTTGTCCACACTGCAGTGAACCAAGGTTCAAGACAAATGGCAAGCCTGCATGGCCATATCAATATCTACCAATCATTCCTCAGCTTCAAGCTTAATATGTGTTAGGGCAACACAGGCTGACTAAGTCTGCTCACCTAAGAGTGCCAAGAGTCTAAGCAGGCAACAAGGAAGTGGAGTAGACCTGATGACTAAGACCTATCTACAGTATAGGTATCTGTGGATGATCCTAAGAGACCAAGTCTGAAGAGACAGTCCCAGGCAGAGTAGGCCTTATATTTATACCTCTGTGGTGGAACCTGCTAGAACATCTTGCTTACTCAGCCTAGTCAGGTGATCAGGTGATATGACCAAGGATGAGGTCATATGAGGTCATGCACAGCCATGCACAGC
>NW_024467216.1:368518-372578 GCF_000292625.1 Dacryopinax primogenitus | reverse complement strand
ACAGGATGCTGGAGGAGAAGCAAGGGGCAGCAGTGCACCTATTAGTCTCTCTTGTGCATGCACATGAGGCATGGGGGGTGGGGGAAGAGCAGGTTCTCCATGCACATGGCCAAGAACATGATCGTGGAAGGGCTCAGCTATGTTCTTGGTCCAGGAGGGATTGGCAAGCAGGTTTGGTGCCTTCTTGGGAGTTGCAGGCACTGTTCTTGCCACCATAGACTCCAACATCATCCCACCACCCAGCTTGATGGGGATGGACAAAGTGCCAGCTCCAGGGTAGTACCCAGGATAGTGCCACCATTCTGCAGTGTCTTGCTTGTTGGCATCTGCTGCAGATGACCCCAGGATGGGAAAGGCCTGGCTAGGTCCCAGAGCACCAAATTGATCTCAAAGGCCATGACAGACCCAACTGGCACCATCCCAGTTGATGATGTTGCCTGTAGCAGCAACAGAGTTGCTAGTAGAGGCAGTCAGCAGGTCCACAGACATAGCTGTCTCCTCCTCTTTGTGCTTCTTAGCATGTTTGTGTTGATGCTTGCTGGGTCAGTTTGCATTCTTCAAGTGTTTGAGATTGGGTGCATTGCAACAACAGATCTGGCCTTCATGTACAGCATACTGTGCTTGTGTGCAGGGAGAGGATGCTTGCTTCAGGATCTGCAGTTGTTGCTTGACCCAGGCATCCGTCAAACACTCATCAGCATTGTTGACAGTGTGAAAGCAGAGCATTGGCACACCATTGCCCAACAGTGTCTCATGCTGTGCTTCAGGAACAGTGTCGTACAGAACACCGACAAAATTACATGTCCAGGGCCAATTGAGGGGAGTGAAGGCATAATTCCTTATGTACTGTGCTGACACAAAGTTTGCGATGCCAAGAAGGTCATGCACTTTGCACTGGGCAATGAGCCAAATTCTCTCAGCTCATTCAAAAGACATTGGCATCTGGAAGAGTTGCCAATTGATGGCACAGCACCAACTACCTGCAAAATCTTTGTAGAGTTCCTTGACTTCGTGGTTTGGTACAGAAGCAAGGTTCTCCAAAAGATGGCGCTGCAAGTACACATGCATGGCCTTGAGATGTTTGACCCATCACAGATGAACAATTCCAGATTTGTGTGTCTTTGACAGCATGGTTGAGAAAGCTTTGCAGACCAGGATCACCCAATGAACTTTTGCACTGAGGGGATCTGCAGGTGGACCGTCACAATAAGGGCAGTGGGGATGTTTTGGGTCTCATGCCATGGCATAAACTGTCCAGTCCTCCATGGAACATGTCCACAAATTGTGTTCATGCTGGTTGATGTCCCAGCACAGGTCATGGGGTTTGACACCTTTCCCCTCCAGATAACCTCCTCCTCCTCATCATCATCATCCTCTCTCTCCTCTCCTCTCCTCTCCTCTCCTCTCCTCTCCTCTCCTCTCCTCTCCTCATTGTCTCCTCTCCTCATTGTCTCCTCTCCTCATTGTCTCCTCTCCTCATTGTCTCCTCTCCTCATTGTCTCCTCCCTTGACAACATCAATGCTGTTTTGCTTCCCCTCCCCTCCCCCTTTCCCCCCCTCCCAGAGCATGTACCTTTCACAAGGGACAGCTCTGGTGCCAGACACACACAGAGTACTGGGTGTCTTGGCTTCGAGGTTTTCAACTAGTGTGCAAGATGATGCTCTTCCTTACCCTCCTCCCCAAACCAAGTCCTCCATGAGCACTACTCAGGTGCTCTAAGTAGCCGTACATGCATGAAGAAAACAAGTGTCATACCCCTCTTGAGTGAACTACTGATTATGGTGTTCACTCACCACACTCCCCCTTCCTCTCTACAAGAACCTCCAATACCTTTCCTTGACTATGTCTACCATTGATAACATGGACTGGTTTGTCATCCCAGAGAGCCTCAACTATTTGCTCACCTGGCTTGACATTGACCTAATCCCACGACCGGACCCAACTAAGCCTTTGCTCAACACAACCTTCAAGAAGTGTTGCCCACCATCATACACCAGAAGACAAAGGTGGGAGGACTTCAACAATGCATTGGAGGACCATATCCTAACTGTGTACAAACAATGGGAGGTCCTTCTCTGTTGGCAGATGTACTGTAGGGAGTTCATCTTCCAGAAAGGTGTGCATACATCTACCTTCTGACTGTAAACACTACTAACCTCTTTGCAGGCATAACCTATCTCGAATCCTGCATGGTGCCTGAGAGACAAGTGTCCACACTGTCCATGATGTATGATGCCTTCCAGTGCTGTGTGGAAGCCAAGTCTGCCCTGCCTGACCTGCTAGCAGTGTTCCCTATTCTGGAACAGATGGCAGCCAAATGACAAGTATGCTGGTCATCCTCTCCACAGGCAGTAGCTGTTTGCAAATGGGAAAGCACACTGGGCATGGCACTTTGGTGACAAAAAGTCCTTGATGATGACTGGGACAACAGACCTGGAGCACCTGCCCCTTCTGCCTCTCCCAAATGTGAACTTGAGCTGTTTACCTGGCCATTGTTTTCCCCATCCTCTCCTGCAAAGAACTACCAAACATCCAAGTTCAGCACAAATTGCATTCCAGATAAAGGTTGGTGGCCTCATGGGCAACTATGGGAGATAGCCTACCCATTGCCAGATGGCTTCAACTACCCTCCCCTTCAACTTCACAATCCCATAAGCTCTGCAATGCAGAAGAAGATGCACCCAGTGGGTTGCCATCACTGGTCTCCATGACAATTGAACTGGTCGAGATATTCACCTCCAAACCAGTATCAGAGGAAGAGATCACCAGCTCCTTGCAGACATAGAGATCATCCTCCATACTCCAGGCAGGTCACCTTCTCCCTACAGCTGTCAAAGGCAATACTGTAGCCAAAGCTGCTCAGCCTCACCCTCACCCCACAGCCATCACAGGCGTGACCATACCCAAAGTCATTTGGCTTCGCCCTCATGAAGGCATTGCTATGTTTGCTACCCCTCTCCTGCTCACAACATCACAATGAAAGCATGACTGCCCTCCCTTCACCATGTTGTATGCAAGTCCGTAGCTGCAGTGCCTCTTGATCATGCTCATTCCGATGCCAACAGGAAGAGCATGATATCACAACACAAAGACCTCAGCAGAGAGATGGATGAGCTCATGGAGGTGGTGTCAGAGACAGAGGAGATGAAGGCAGAGCTGGAACAGGTGAGGCAGCAGCTGGAGGAAGTGCAACAGAGGTGGAAGGAGCAGCAGTAGCAGCAACTGCAGGAGCAGGATAGCCAGCAGGTCTGGCAACAGCTGCAGGAATCCCTGCAGCTGCAGCGTCAGAAGCTGCGGCAGGAGCAGGAACAGGAACGGCAGGAAAAGGAGTTGTGGGAGGAGGAGGATGTCTTCCTGGAGCAAGAGGACTCCTTGGAGCAGGACACCATCATGGACATCAAGGTGGCTGCCGTCATGAAGCAGGAGGGACCAGAACAAACCTCTGTGTCTGGGAATGCTGCCCCTCCCCTCCCCCCTCCTCCCATCAGTGCTACTCCTGGATTCCCAACTTGATGCCTGGTGTCACCAATTGACTCCCTCAGCTTGTACTGCACTCCCAGTCCCATCCCTGTCCTTCCAAGATTGCCTCGCCCTCCAACACCATCTCCCCCTCTGGTGGCTGCTGTCGTGGAGCAAGGGGAACCAGAACAAACCTCTCTGTCTGAGAATGCTGCCCCTCCCCTCCCCCCTCCCATCAGCACTACTCCTGCATTCCCGACTCAACGCCCAGTGTCACCAATTGACTCCCTCAGCTTGTACCACACTCCCAGTCCCGTCCCCATCCTTCCAAGATCATCTTGCACTCCAACACCACCTCCCCCTCCATCTCCACCACCACCTCCACCATGGCAAGCCTTTTGGCCTCTGCCTTGTAGGGGTTCACCTTACTGCCCCTCTGATCCCAGCACTTGTGATGATGACAATCCAAACTGCATACTGCTGCCAGTGCCAGAAGATTGGAGACCTCTCATTTTTGACAAGGGGGGCTGGTATAGCTACCAGTTCCCTACGCCTCCTCCTCCTCCTCCTCCTCCTCCTCCTCCTCCTCCTCCTCCTCCT
>NW_024467216.1:286483-368204 GCF_000292625.1 Dacryopinax primogenitus | reverse complement strand
CCTCCTCCTCCTCCTCCTCCTCCTCCTCCTCCTCCTCCTCCTCCTCCTCCTCCTCCTCCTCCTCCTCCTCCTCCTCCTCCTCCTCCTCCTCCTCCTCCTCCTCCTCCTCCTCCTCCTTGTCCATTGGAGTTCTGGGAGGATCCAGCAGTCATGAACCCAGAACCTCTCCCCCCTCATCTTGGTTTCGGCAAGGTGAAAGAACCTGTCAAGAAGCCTGCCCCCCCCAAGAAACCTCTCAACAAATCCAAAGACCTTGTTGTTTTTGATGAGAAACTGGTGTTGGTAAGTCAGTATCCTCATTGTGCCACCTGATAGCTCATGATGGATGGTAGCTTCATTTAGATGACTGGCATCTGCCTGTTGACATCATTGACCTCACCATCAATCACAGTCATGGTAACAGGGATGAACACATATTCAAGGGAGCAACACGCCAGGTTTCTCTGTTAGCTAAGGATGTCCAACAATTCGGAGATACCATTGGCTGGTTGAACAACTGGAACATCAGCAACACAGTTGCACTGTTCCAACAAGGTTGGCCTGCTTCTGACCCCATAGTTCCCACCAAGCCCCCTCCCAACAAGAAGAATGGAGAGGCTTTTAGTTGCAAAGTCTTCTCCTCTTACATGTGGCCTGACTTTGACACATACTTGAGGACAAAGTGGATGGAAAAGCATGTTGCTAAGAAACTCTGCCGAAATGTGTTTGATATGGAAGCATGCTGGGAACATTCAGAGTGGCTATTCCCCCTCCACATGGCAAATCACTGGGTTCTGGGGCATGTGGACTTTGTCAAACACCACATCATTATATATGACTCACTGTGTCACCATTGGAGGTTGGCTGTTACAGTGTGTCCTCATGTTTATCTCACATAGCCAGTACTGATTAGACATGCAGATGATAAAGTGTATGGTGACGGCAATCACTGAGGAATCTTCCCAGGACCAGCCTGGGTGCTTATGGGTAGGCTGGGAAGCACATGCAGCCTTGGTACGTGTGTTCACCCCCCTGGGGCAGAGAACATTGTTAAATATGATCTAGGTCCTGGAACAACAGAATGGCCATGATTGTGGGTTGTGGGTGCTAGCCCAGATAATGGCAGTCATGCAGGGTGTTGACCAGACATCCATGACTGATGCAGAGATGCCACAGTTCTGTCACTGGTTACATGACAACATGGAGAGTTTGTCATATGCACCAGTAGCACCACATGCACCAGCAAAAGAGGAGAGCGTGCTCTTGGACTCAAACGAGACCATGTTAGAGTTGGTGGACTCGGACAAGGCCATGGATCTCAATTAGGTAGTCATATATACATTACTTACAATTACACTTCTTGCTCTAGAGAAGTGGAACACTTTTTTCTGATACATATTATATTTTGTAGTATTAGGAATCAGTACGCTCAGCACCCTCTGCTCTCTCGGCATGACTTTCAGCGCTTGAAGCACCTGTACTGAATAATAGGAGTTCAGGCCCTCTTGCTGACCCATGACCTAAGGGACGGAAGTGTGACATTCCGGCCTGGTTGACCCTACCTCTTGCGAGCCCAGTGTTTGCCTTTCAGGCGCAGCGAGGAGAAATAACAAGCTCCAAGGACCTAAATCCCGGCCCGCCTCTTCGCCCATGTCGACAATGGGAGAGGGTTCACTTTTGGCAATCGAACAAGGCTGAACCTGTTATCTGCGTCACATTGTCTCGGCTTCATGATGGTGACGAGCGCGTCTAGGGGATGACGTCGATTCAGACTTTAGGGTTCGCCATCGGTGTACCCCCACATTTCCTCATGAAAAAGTCCCTTCGGCCTCCACCACAGCATAACCACCTCCTGTGCGGCCAGGAGACCTTGACCGCAAGCTTATCCAGGACGACTATCTCAGAATGAACAACGAAGGTTGGGATGAAGCGCGTGAGTCCCTTCTGGAGACGAACCAGAAGATCATCACTCGCGTAAGGAGTGCCTGGCGAGGCTTCATCGGTGCGTGAAGTCGCAATCGCGGTCGAGCGGTCAGATCCTAAGCGATTGCAGAATTTGCTGCCAGGGATAATGTGCTGGAGGTGGCCGTTGGTTTGATGTGAGTGACAAGGCTGCGATGTTCCAAAAACGCGTCTGAAGTCACCGTAGGCTTGGAGCAGCCTTCACCGGTGTGGTGTCGTCGCTCGTTTCGGACATCATCCTCCCGCCCTTGTCGCTCCTCCCGTTCATGGGAAAGAACCTGGAAGAGAAGTTTCTTGTACTCAAGCACGGTGTGTGTCTTTTCCGTAGAGTATGACGTGATACTGAACAATCACATCAGGACATACAAGCCATATGCGATACGATACCTTGACCCAAGCAGCGGAGGACGGTGCGTATCTGTCTTTCACCCCGTGAGACGCGATGATAACCTCGAGCTCTCAGGTGCCGTTACAATGGCTTGGGGGTACGCGTCTCTCGTTCTCATCCTTTAACGAGCTAACGAGTATACAGCCTGTTTCTAAACAACGTGTTCCACTTCCTAGGACTTGGTCTTTCCCTCTACTTGCTGGCGCAGTTTTACGGTTGGGTATCAAGCGACTCGATCATTAAACACACCGTGCGTTGCTCGTATTGCCGGAAGGAGATCTCGCCCAAAGCGAAGCGCTGCTATCTGTGCACGAGTTGGCTGGATGGAAGGGAAGACTATCCAAGGACGGCTTTGGGCACTTAGACGCGTCAATTGACCGGAAGCGTATGCACGGGTTGATGGGTGGTCATGATGACATTCTGTCCGGTTGCGAAATGGAGGGTATAGTGCATATGAGGTATACCAATGAATGATTTACATGTGTGTCAGAATGTCTGAGAGAGCGTACTGTTGTCTGCGTAAGAGCAGCTTGGTATGTGCACCTGATGATAGTAAGGCAGGTCACAGAACATTTCAACGTCGTGTTCGACATCAAAGAACATATGCGTCGTTGCATATCTGAGCGGTGCGTCACCTGTACGGCATTAGCCGGCTATATGCGCATACATGGCCGTACTCACCCCAACGGTACTTGAAAATCAGCAGCGGATTCCGGTTGACAATGTTCACCCAGGACATCACTTCAGGGGTGCGGAAGCTCGGAATATGTACCACCTCGAAGTTATTCTGGTACGTGAATGGTCGCTGGCTGTCGGGGTACTTCCAGCCATTCTTTTCTAGCTGGGTTTTTATCTCGGGACGACGCGCCACGAATGCTTGAACGAAAGGGAAGAACCCCTCGGTGACAAACTGTGGATCCGTTGCGATTGCCACAAAGCCGTACTTCTTCTTATCCTTGAAAAGTGCCCCGATGGGGTCGTAAGACACTTGATCGACGATGAACGAGTCGGTGTCGAGACGAAGATAGTAGTCGAGATTCCGAATGCGGGGATGCTCGAATATACCAGAGAAGAAGAACTGACACATATGATGATAACCTAGGCATGGTCAATATCTGCCAAACTCAACCTGAGCCACATAACGTACCCGGCCAAACGTCCGGAAATACCGGGTCGACGACATCAATATTACTGCTCACGCCTCTTGGAAGTCTTGGTTCCAGTTCGATAAACTCGATCCCGTTGATCGCCTCCAGCATTTTCAACACAACACCGTGTCCGTCCTTTTCCATTCGTCCCATCAGCAACAGCAACAACTTGTCACGAAACGCGCGCTGGACGTATGCTGGTCGGAAGTAGCCATCATGGAAAAGCACGATGGGATAGGAGCATTGCATTGGAACATTATGCCAGAGTAGAGAAAGCGAGAGGAGGAGATTGCTGACTTGAGACTCCTTCACCAAATAAACAATGGCTGCGGTGTAGGGGCATTGCATGATGGTCTGGGAAATGTCGGCTTCAAGACGGCGCTCTGTATATTTTGTTAGTTTACTGAATAGCGCGAACGATCTTTGAAGGGCGCACCGTACAAAACGGCTTGATCATGTAACCGATCAATATCGTGCCTGGCATGCTCCAGCATGAGACCACCCTGAAGAGGGAACATCTCCTCCGACGGCGTTGCCACATGAACATCTGCTATGCTGAACAACTCGCCAGAGTCCTCGGTCGTAGGGTTGTATGCTTGCGTGAATGATTGATAGATCGCCAGCACTGGTCGGCATTCTTCGGTTAGCGAGAGGTAGGCATGCTCGCTCAGAAAGATGTATTGCGTGAATCCCGACACCAGAAGGACGATGAAGACGCATATCCCGTATCGAGCAATAGATGAAGACAGAGATGCTTGGGTTTGTTGTTGCGAATCCTGCCAGGCCATGGTGCCGACTTGCTGATGGAAAACCCACAAATAGCCTACGGTGAGCGGTAGGCAGAGCCCGGCGACCAGAATATGGAGAGCGAGATTATTTACATCATGACACCACCGACATGCGCGTCTCTTCAGTACGGCTGTAGATGTATTCTATTAGCCTTTAATGAGATGTGGCATGAAGCATGGAGTTGTGTCCCAATGGATGGAACTTGAGCAGTTGTCGACGGGTCGCGGCGGGTTCGTTTCAAATCACGTGATGATACGGTCCGAGACCATGCCGAACGACACAATCTTTCTAATTCGGTTGTGGTCCCTTTTGCTTTGTTTCGGAACGGCAGACTCAGTCACACACCGAATTTGTCTTTCGGAACGCAGAAGGCATGGTATCAGGCACATTCACCATCTAAACATGATATCGTTCGGGTTCAAAGAAGGACGACCGTGCCTTATCACATCAGGTGCTGTCCAACTGACCACATCTTTCCGGAAAACCTCATCCAAAGTTGACCTAGTATTTGTGCAGTCCCTCAAACACTGTCTTTGAACCAAAGCCTCGGAATTCGTCAAGGACACAAATTACGAGCAAAGCACCGTTGAATATAGAGGAAGCTGTACGATAGTCACCATGTCGTGCCTCAGGGACCGTATCAGAAGAACGTCTTCTCACCAGCGCCATTCCAGTTTCCATCCTCTTGGGCTGTCGGAATCCGCTCACAACCAATCCGGCAATCATCCCCGAACTTCCCGAACTGATAGGGCGTTCATTAGGAGCCCACTTGTTTCGGAGTCATCTGATTAGGCCTTGATACAACGGCGAGATTGCATATCTGGCTGGTGCAAGCGGCCGAACGTCGAATAACGTCAATATCGCCCTGTCGTATTGGAGCTTTGCTGGTTGGTAGGCGAGAGTCGGAGAAGCATAGCGGGAAGCAAACAAGATGATAACCAGAAAGAAGCCCGGAAAATCGCAATATCCGACTTCCTTTGGGAGCGGGGATACGCTGCGGACCCTTATCTATGACCGCTACAATGATGGCCATGTGCTTTGCAGATCAAGCGACTCCTTTGACTGCTCTAGGATCGCTCATGGGATACGAACGGGAGGCCTGCCAGCTCAATTTCAATCATGTTGGTTCGATAAGGGGTCATTGAGTGCTTCGGGAAGTCACGCCTTAAATGAAGGTGCTTTGGGTGCTTGGGAGCCAGCGATCTTCTTTCCACCAGTGAAGATTGTCCGCTCAATTGAACGACCATGGCAGATACCGACAACGAGAAGAGGGATCTTGAGAAGACCGCGAGTGTGGATATCGTGGACCAGAGACTTGTCGAACAGTACGAGCATGCGAAGGCACATATGAACACCGACGATGCGGACGATGCCCTCAAGATAGCATCAGAACTGACCGAGATCTCGCCTGAAGAGGAGGCGGCACTCCTTCGAAAGATCGATTGGCATGTCTTGCCCTTGCTCTGCGTGGTTTATGGTCTGGTGCGCGGTGTTGAATGCCTTCCAAGGACGAGAATCTGATCGCCGTGTGTAGCAATACCTCGATAAGACCACTCTGTCATATAGCTCCATTATGGGTATTCAGACATTTGCACATCTTCAAGGCCAACAATACAGCTGGTTAGGATCCATATTCTACTTCGGGTACCTTGTTTGGGAATACCCGACCAATCGCCTTTTGCAGCGTTTGCCCCTCGGAAAATACACTTCGTTTAACATCATGGTGAATCTCTGACTGCTCCCGTTGATACGAGGATACTAAGACCATGTGGATAGGTCTGGGGTGCTATTCTAGCATGCATGGCTGGAACGAAAGATTTTGCTGGCCTCATGGCGGTTCGTTTTTTCCTTGGACTTTTCGAAGCAGTATGTCTCGTTCAGGCAGCTGGTCAATGATAACGTTGCTGACTACTATGCAGTCTGTCGTAAGCGCATAAAACATGCACATGATTCTCAGGCTAAATTGCTGTCAGTCACCTGGATTCGCACTTTTCACCAGTCAATGGGTGCTTTCTATACAGAATGCACCGCGCGCTGCTCTAATTCTTCCTATAGTACAAAGTGGGCGAGCAGGGAGCTCGGACCGGTATCTGGTTCTCCTTCAATGGATTCGCCCAAATATTTGGTGGTGTTGTGGCATGTGAGTACCGTACCGCAGTATTGCAATCTTTACCGATGTTTTGTTAGATGGAATTGGCAAGGCTGACGCTGCCGGTCAACTTTCCATCGCGGGCTGGAAGATCGTTTTCCTTCTAACAGGACTTCTTACCTTCACTCTAGGCGTTATTGCCTGGTTTTTTATGCCCGATTCTCCGTTAACCGCCTATTTCCTGAGCCCCCAAGAACGTGCAATGGCTATTCAGCGCATTCGGCTGAATCAACAAGGTGTTGGGAACAAGCATTTCAAATGGTATCAGGTTAGGGAAGCCTTGACTGATGTAAAGGTTAGTGTGCGATTTGGGTTGAGATATTGAATGCTCAGTCTTCCAGACATGGCTGTTCGTGGCATACAGCTTGATTGCTGATATACCGAATGGTGGTATCTCCAAGTAAGATGGTCACATCAGGCTCTCCCTACGTCTTCACTAACTTTATTGCAGTTACTTCTCCATTCTCATTGAATCTTTCGGCTGTGCGTGAGAGTATCTTCACTGATTCGTACTCTCTGACATGTCTAGTCACATCACTGGAATCGCTACTGTACGGTGCTCCGGGAGGAGCCATCGAAGTCGTCACCCTCATTGGATTCCTTTGGCTCGGCGACAAGTTCAAACTACGCCTTCTGTTCGGCGCTTGCTCAGAAGCTAGTGAGCCAGGTGCTGCGACTGTTCATTCCCATCCTGACTGGCGGCGCAGTTTCCCTTTTGGGTATCTTGCTCGTCTATGCTCTTCCTGATGAGCTGAAAGTGGGAAAATTGATCGGCTACTACTTCACTCAGGCTTCCGCTACCGGTTTCGTGGTCCTTCTCAGTCTCGTGTCCAGCAACGTCGCTGGATACACCAAGAAGACAACCGTCTCCGCCCTGTACCTCATCGCGTACTGTGTCGGCAACCTCATCGGACCCCAAATCTTCCAGACCAAGGACGCACCCCGATACACTCCTGCCTTGATCACAATTGTGGTCTGCTGGATTCTTTGCATCATCCTGCTCCTTGTTATCTGGTTCGTGAATGCTCGCGAGAATCGTCGCCGCGACGCGTTCAGGAAGAGCCCCGAGTATGTTCATGTCCAGAACCAAGAGTTCCTGTGAGTGTCAGGATGTTTCAGAAGAATCGTTGTCTGATTTTGTACAGCGATTTGACCGACGGTGAGAACATGGACTTCAGGTATAGGACATAGGGAAACCAGGTTTCTGTGGGTTGAGGGAGTGGATTTACTATGAATTTATCACCGCTTGATTGAATGACAGTATAATGAGTGGGAATGGTGACCATGCCAAGACACTGTTTTTTCTTGGATAAAGAGTGTGACAAGCCGGATCTTGGCCCAAAGGAGGCATACCGCTGAGGTCGGTGCTGTCTTACCAACGACCGGTGATGGTGATCACCGGGAGATGAAGCTTATGTTCTTCCTGAAGGCCACAGAATAGACACCGAAAAGCCGTGCGCTGGGGAAGTCGCATAAGAGCGTGCCGCGTGGTGGACCTTGATTTGCACTAAACAAATCGATAGTGGTAATGAAGTGATGGAGGTTGTAGTCGTGACCAGTTGATGCTCGCCCTGTCCACACCTCATGCAGTCTGCCCCAAGTCGGTACTGGTGCCAGGGAAGCACACACAGCACAGAAAAATGTCGAGAAGAGGCGCGACGCGCATGTCATTTTCCCCCACCGTCTAGTACATCGCCTGATTTTGGTTTCTGCCTCTCCGTTCTCCCGACAAATTATGTTGAAGCCTCACACCCCACAACAGTCCAATCGCCTCACTCCATTGCAAAACCGAAGGCAGGATCAATGATGCTCGGCTGTCGCGGCATTCTTGGCGAGGTATGGGTTCTTTGGAGAGTTCTTGTACTGCGGAGCTGCATTCGGATCAGCATGAGGTCTAGAATCCCAATCTCGCCCCCGCTCTTCTCCGTATCTCCCTCTATGAAAGATGTCCCAGAGCGGAGAAAGAGCAGAGGCAAGGGGAAAGGCAGAAAGAGACGCACCTTCCAATGCTGCAGCCTGGATCTTGCTAAACAAGGCCCACGAACACACACCAGCGACGGCGAACGGCCACAGGTGGCCCATCTGTATCTTTTGGTCAGACTCCACACTCTGCTCTCTGTCTAAATATCACGTGCGGGTACAGGCCAAGGACGGAAACCGAGGAAACGCATGCTTGGTCGTTGATGGTAGGGAGGAGGTGAATACGATAGCTGGGCAACGGTGCAGAACAGATGCGACGGTGAAGGCCGGAATGAGCGAAAGCACCCGAGGCTGTCGCCACTCTGTTCACTGCCACTAAGCACTGCCACTTATCCTCACTGCCACGGGAAGCCGGAGCCGAAAACTTCAATTCTCCGGAGTCCAGACACTTTCGGAGCCGCTTCGTCCGACAAGCCGAAGACCCGCCGATAACGGCATCCTCGGTCTTCCATTCCAGGCCACATGTATTAATGCCGTCACTAGCGGCTATCGATGCTGAACTTGTAATAATGTAAGCTGTTGCCGGCATTTGGCCGATTGAGCTTTCGGGGGCCGGGGAGGCCAGGAATGGCAGGGGATGCTGAGACGAAGGCGAGTCCCGACGTGACGTTTCGGACCGGGGTTGAACGTTTCTATACCAGGAAAGGATGGTGTGGTCATTTTGGTATGCAGTTCCCACAAGCGCGTTGCGCATGACTGACGGGCGACGTGCATCCCCGTGGATGTTCGACCGGTCCATTCCATCCATCCCGCCCCGCCCCCACTCCCGCGTCATACTTTACCCATCCTACTCCCATCCATGCTTTCATCCGTCGATCTCTAACACCGAACGCTCCCACTATCGGACACCTACTCCCGGGCACACAGCACACAGAGTTTTCGAGTTTCGGATGGGGGAGCAGCAGGTGTTCCAGTTCCGCCCACGAATCGCTGGGTGATCCTATTCTGTAACCCCGGTGTCCCCACGGCTTGGCGGTCGGTATGAAAGGCTATCTCTGTTTCCATCCCTTACTCTTCATCTGTCGCGGATATTGAAGCGGTGAAATATCTAGGCGATTAGAATAGGTGGCGCCTACCCGAATGTAACATGTGTCTTCCGTATTTTCGTGAGAGCCCGAATCGGAGGGACGAGGGGGCGCGCGCGACCAAGGTGTGTGACGATCGAGCCTGGAGGCTGCCTGACCATCCGCCTGTCGTCCGGTTCAGAAACCGGACCCCGCCGAGGGGTGCCCAGCCCTCCCCTTGATCCATTCCGATCGGCGCCAGGATGTCTATTGCAGGGACATTTTGTAAGCAATGAGAGTTAGACGCCGCTACGCCCCTGAGACCCTTCTGCCTAACATGCAGCGCTGGTCAGGTCTTGGAACGGGCTGATGGAGCGCTCGGTCTCTTGATCAGATAATGCCGACGGAAGCTTCAGCTTCCTTGGACGGATTGGGAAAGGTGGTCAGGGAAGTGTGCGACTCAGATTAACGCGAAAAAGGGTAAGCAGTTACGGGTCATCGTCAAGCAGTCAGACACTGGCGGGCCGTTTCATGTGGCCGTTTGGGTTGCAGAGCCAAGGATGGGATTGAGGATTGGAGGGAGAGGGGACGTCATATTTGATGGCTGTGGAAGAAATTAAAGCGAGACATGGGATGGATGACGGGGATGTTTGGCTCCCGAGGAAGAAGTATGCCGCCGGTTCGGGCACGGCGGAGTGCCGCTGGAAGTGTTGTCGAATCGATGAACGGAGCAGATAGATGTGGATGATCTTGTTGCTATATCTGTTCCTTGTGGATACGGTGGTTGTGTTGGAAGAGAAGAGAGTGGATCAAAATCTGGGCGCTGGGAAGGGAAGTGTCTATCGGGTTCCGTGGATCACGCGGGGATGAAAGTCAGGAATCATGTGGAATCTTTCCTGTTATGGCAGTTTGTTCGGAAGGTGTGTGAAATTGGCGTTTGAAAGCGGGCTGCGCGGGTGGGCGAGTTCAAAATGAGACTGTCCCCATCAGGCGCACCCGGCACACGAACTATCCTTTATACTGGGCGCCCCCCCACGCCCAAGATCAATTCAGTCCCTCTTTCCCTCTTCGCTCCACCCTTGTCCTCCCCTCCTCCTTCTCTCCTCCTTCCCCCTTCCTCGCCGATCATTTCCAAACAAGGTCATATCGTATCCCCCTTTAGCATCGTCCAGTCCACGTGGGTCTTCTGCCACCTTCTCCCGCGTAGGACGGACAACGAACAAGATATCTGCCGCGTACTGGAACAAAAATTGACTCATTTCCTCCCTTGGGAGTCTCCTCCTCTTCCTCATGTCCCATCCCTCACCCTACTCACCGTACCCATCTCGCACTCCTCCCCCTTCTTCTCCCTCCTCCTCCTCCTTACCCCTCATCTCTCTCACTTACACTCAAGATCCAACACCGCCAGCGCTCTCCAACCACCCCCTCACATCATTTCCAACCCCAGCAGCGCTTACCGACCTCCTCACTTCCTATCTCACATCCCTCCACCCATCAAAGCGAGCCAAAGCACTCCTCTCCCGATCTTTTCTCGCTCTCATTCACTCCATCCTTGCATCACCACAATCAACCTCCATCTCCGACGCACAGACCCGTTTCTGGGCACGAAGACAGTTCGCCCTCCTCCCAGGACCGCATGGCGAACCCCGCGTCTGTCATCATTCCAGTTCTCTCCCCCTCGCTCCCGCAGAATCAATATGGCGAATCGTCACCGAAGCTCACGCCCGGGTAGGTCATGTAGGGAGGGATCGTACCGTCAGAGAAGTGCAGAAGGAGTGGGCAGGGGTACCTAAAGAGGTTGTCGGACGATACGTCAAGGCTTGTCCGGGTTGTCGGGGTGTGAGAAAAGTGGGTGGTGTGAGAGGACCGGGGGCTGGTGGGATACCAGGTGAGAGAAGGACCAGGGAGCTGAGGGAAGAGGACGAGGATGAATTGGACGAAGACGACAACACGATGCAGATCGATTCCCTCCGATCTGCCTCTGGGTCGTACGACTCCCAACCGCCGTTGTTACCATACGGGCACTCCTATCCTCAACCACCATTACAACCATACCCCGCCTATCCCCCCGTACCAACACACGTCCATCCAGCCCAACCTCTTCTTCAAAATCCCCCCGCATCGCACCTCCACCCATTCTCCCCTGCATCCTCTCACGCTAGTGCCCTCCACCCCATTTCCTCTGTCCCTGTAGGAACGGCAGGGTCCCCCCATGCGAGCGAGAGGAGCGCCCATTCATCGGCGTCAATTAGTAATGGCAAGAGCAGGAGCAGTTTGGAGATCATAGCTGGAAGTGGGTCGAAGGGAGTGGGCAGTTCACCCCTGGATATCCTCGCCAGTGTCGCTGTGGATTCACCCCCACATGGACAAAAGACTTCACCGACTTGTGCGGCCTCAGCAACACCGAAATCAATGCCGTCAGCATCAAGTTTATCCTCTTCCACCTCTGTACTATATACAACGTCCACAGGAACTCCCGCACCCGTAACTGTGGTAACAAAGCCCCCACCACCTACCCTCCCATTTACGACCTCCCTAGCCTCTCCGGACCAAAGCTATCGTTTCGCCTACCCTCCAAACGGCACAGGTCGCAGCATGAGCCCCACAGCGCACTATCCAGCATCCATGGGCCCCTCCGCACGCCCAGCAGGCTACGTGTCATCTTCCTTTAGCTCAAGCTCTTCCAATCCCGTCGCCTCATCATCTGGAACATCAGCACTCGATCTCCCTCGCCTGCCCCACTTTTTTAGTCTACTCGACCGCACCGCTTCCCGCCTTCCTTTCGATCCTCCCGCGCCCCTGCGTTCTCCCCCAGTAGGGCGGACCATCCTCCCTTCACTTCCCTCACTCAACCTTCCTCACGGTCCGTCCCCCTCTGCGCACAAGAGACCGGTTGCTGAAGGTTCGGGGAGGATAGGCTTGCCGAGTCACTTACGGACACGAGAGGGAGAAAGAGAGAGGAGAGGGAAGGAACAGGAGGAAGGAGAGAGACACAGGATGGAGAGGGAGATGGAGAAGCTTGCTGGAATGTCTAAAGCTGGTCCTAGTGCTGGAGGATCAGGCTCTGCGAGCACGAGCACGAGCACTCCTGCCAGTACAGCAGCTGCCACCAGTAACAAGACAATACCGCCGGACACTGTGATCTTCCCCAAAGCGGAGCAAGATGCTCCCCCAGTCTCGGGGAAAGGCAAGGCCCGAGCGGTCTCGCCCACCCTTACAGCAACGGTGGACGAGACGACGCTCCTTGCCGGGTCGAGTGGGTCGGGTTCCGGGCTGAGAGAGGAGGGCTGGGTAAGCTGTAATCCGCTCTTACCGAGGAACACGTGGGAGCCCTTGGTCGACGAGTAGGGTGGGCCGATGTTTCAACTGGTCAAACGAGGAACGGATGTACCCTGGCACTTCTGCACTTTGCAGGCGATTTGATGGCTCGACACGATGTATTATGCGATTCTCTGCACGACTTACGGACGATCCAAGACTAAACCGGAGAAAGCAACTTTTTTCAGTTCCGATTGACGACTTCTGTTATTCTAATGCCTGGACCGTACCATCCTGAACGACAAAACACACGACAAAACACATTTCAAAACGGCCCAACGTGCCGGCCGCCGTTTCGCTTACCCGCGACACCACAGATCCATTCAAAAGTATTACGACGCCAGGCTTACGCGCTGTATCCGACCACATCTGCGTACCTGATTCCTTTCTCAACCCATGTACTCACGTTTCTTCGTGCTTGACGTTGTACAAGCCGTGCTTTGTATTGGATCGGATACCGATAATGGATGGACGTGGACGGATATACAGCCGTTGTGTGTTATACCCCATCTATCATACTGCCCCATCGAGGACTCGGACGACGCTTCTGCCGTTATATCGTATACTCGAGCTACGCACGGATATCCGGAAGGCAACGCCGTTGGAGACGAGACGTCTCCCGAGTGTTGCTCAGATTTCGATGCCGCGACGCTGTTCAAGTGGTCGATGAGGCTGACCAAACCGGGTTTGTCTGTGAGATGGTTACTGCGGAATCCCGAGATCTTCGGCGCTGCGTAATGATTCGCTGACCAGCAATCGTTGAACGCTGATGTGTTTTTGCCTTCTGAAGAGCGCAGTCTTTGACCGGGAATGCAACCTATCCGACAATTTCGGCCCGTTGTACTGCAACATGAACTAGTTATTGATCATGCCCTGTGATGCCGGCGGCCCGCTATTCTGTCCGGTCCGAACTCAAACAATGCCTTTCAGGGCCGGTTTCTCCCCACACTTTTAAAGCCTAACGCCAAGGGTCCCCTGGGACAACACCAAGTGACAATAAACTTGGCGCCTGTCAGACATGTCAAACGTCAAAGTTAGAGACGGAACCTCCGAAGCGGTACTGGCTAGCTAGGGGGCTCGGAACGCGAGGAAGCTTAAGGGCTGAAAGGATTATGGGCGCGATCTGTGCACCCCACCACTCAGTTCTTCTCACGTCTCGCCAGCGACACCGGCTTCTTCTGGCGCATGGAGGAAACTCATAATAGCTTGCCCAGCGAGCTACATGCGTCCCCGTTTGTGCAGGAACATCGCGGCACTGTTATTGTGCCTTCCAGGGATATGAATAAGGGCTTGGCCAAGGCACAATCGAATGAGTGAATTGAATACTCGAGCTCATTGTAGAAAAGACTAATGACCCTCTCAGACCTGCCCAAATCGGAAGCGAAGCCGGTTCCGACAGCAACACGTGCCGTGTGGAGAAGCTCGTAATTTGGAAGACTCCAGTTAAACGGCTTGCAACTCCTCTCCAGATTCTGAAGTGTATGCACTTTGAAAGTGGAGGTTCGATGGTGCATGAGAGTTCTGCCGATGAATGGAGAACAGTCTACAGGTGATCTTCTCGTAAAACTTGATAGGCACAGTACTTACCTTCCTTTTACGGTTATGTGTTGCCGAGCGCTGGATGCGTCCTTCATTAATCCTCCATTTGCCTTGTGCGCACTCCTTTCACTGGTGGAGCTCAGCCGCAATAGAATTGATACCGGACGAGGGTTAAGGTTGATCACAGAAACCAAGTGTAGATCACCGCGAGAAGCGAGTTCGAACAGGACAATGGTCCTCATGAGCCACTCATACCAGCATATCCTCCGACTCTTCTGTGCGTTCTTCGTTGTTGTGTATTGCAGATGGCATTACACGCGCACTAGTGGCCGGCAAACGGCGTCGTATGGTTCGACTCAATAACGCAATCTTCTACACCCGAGCATAGGATACCAGTACCTACACTTGGCGCAGCTCACTGCCGTTCTAGATCTGTCAAGGGTTCAATAAGGTATCTTTCTAGGAGGTAGTACTCGGCTTCCCCTGCAATCCACCCCTATAGGGATTGCCATTACCAACAGCATCCTCACACGCAGCGTGCAGAGTTCTTGTTTCACTATCAGGCGTTCTCGCCTGGTGGACGGATTCTTGCAACATGGTTTTTGTTGTCACAAAATATCGAGAGAAGGTTATGGATCAGAAGTAACATCGCGACATCAACGGATACCAGTCATATAACAACCACTGGCCCCGCTGACAATGCTGCGGGCCAGCAGGGCGGCGCCGCTCACTGGGACCGCGCGACTCCTCTGATCGCGCATCACTTGCTTCTCTTCTACAGGGTACAACCGAGAATTTCCCAGCCTATCTACAATGTTCTGCAGTATCAAGGCACAAGTCCCGACATCATACCGATTCTGGTGGAAAATGCCTTAGATATATACACATGCCGACCCATTGATATCGAGAACCATTTGGAGGCACGTTTTGCCTATCGTCCGAAGTTGGCCTCTTTTGTGCATTTTACCTTCCTTTGCACGAAGCCTAAAGCACGATAAAGTGGCCCCGGGCAATGGTTTGCTTCCCGCGTGGAATCGAGAAATTCACTCGGCCACTCTGACGGCCGCGCCGTCTCATAGACACGTTCATTTTGATAGATGCCATTTGTAGACTACATTTTTGCGTCCTTTATCTCTGAGACCGTGATTACACAGGAAAGAAACATGAATAACCCTAAAAAATGAGTGAATGATAAGAGCGTTGCGATTCACTCTGTGTCTATTAAGGCAGCAACGTGCAGAAGAAGTCTAGGTGTTCGAGTTGGCCGTGTGCTGTTTTCAATACCCCCTAAGTATTCAGTAAGTCAAGCATCGATGAAAGTGAGTTATTAGACTGACATCTCTCTAGAAGTCCCAGAGAGTCCCATAGCACGGCATGCCGAGCCGCTTGCAGCCCTCCATCATTTCCATGTTCCCTTGATAGTTCGAAGTGATGAACACGACTTGTGCACCCCAAGAGTCGTAGGCCTCTTTGATGAGCTTCATGATATCAGGGCGAGACTTGCGCGCCTTGGAATCCCAGATAATCCTGCGCTCTTCGCCAACATTCTGCTCCATGAGGTCTACAATGGTGTCGCCGAAAGTGTTGCGGAAGTCCGATCCGATCCAAATAAGGAACCAGTTGGGGCTTTGCATAATAGTCGAAAGTCCAGAACCGATACCGGTACCGGTGCAGACACGGATACCCCTCTGGTAGAGCCTCGAGGTATTGGACACATGCGGGATCTTCAGCTCACGTGTCCAGATATATTTCGGACGCTTCTCGACGAGACTGCGAGTGAAATCGCCCTGCACACCGCAGATCATGTAGTGACAGTCCGCTTTCGGGCTTACAGACTAGGTAAAAGAGTTAGCTCAAATCGCACAGTAGCACACTAGGACGGTACTAACGATCAATCCAAACAAATGGTATTCCCAGACGGCATGGTGACTGATGCGCCCGAGGAGTCCCTGCTGCATACCGCGTCTGAACTTAATGACTGCTGTCGTCTTTCTCTTTGGCTGAAACAGGTGTTAGCCGCATACGAGAGACCGATGAAGGGCTTACAATTTCGATCTCGATCGGCACGCGCCTGGTCATAGTCCAGGGCAGCACGATCCTGCAAATCGGTTAGTAAGATGCATAGCCAGAGTTGGAGCTCGCATACCAGACACTCATTCCGATGACAAACCAAAACTCCTGAGCGTGTGGCACAGCCATTGGATTGTATTCCCACTGACGAGTTGTGGTATTGAATTGAGTTGCCACTATTGAGAACACCCATGTCATGACCAGACTGGTCCAGCCGAGGAACCTGTGCCATCTTTCGAACACACTAGCAAAACGTCAGGATGTGATGTTTTACAAGCAGTATGAAGCCCACTTGTGTGCACGGTTCCGAACGACGGGCCAGCCCGCGAAGAACGTAATGCCGAGACATGTGCAAGTAATGATACCCTTGATGAACATGCCAGTGAGTATATGCAGAGATAAACAGAATATACTGGCTTACAAAGGCATTGGCAGCGGGACCGGACCAGCCTGAGAGTTGAACGAGCTGTACGGTCCTCCATATCATCCATGCCAGACCAGATGAGGCACACCCGGAGTGAATACCCCCCAGGTGCTGCAGCATCGATGAGATACTAAGGCGCCACCAAAGAGGAGACCACTAGTACAGCCTTAGAATGCATGTATGGTTAAGAAAATTATTCGTACCTTGGCAAAAAGAGTGTTAAGGATAAGGAAAAGAGACCGTAAGAAGCACTCGTTCCGAACAAGGACGGCGATGCAAAGGTTGCCGACGATGAAGGCACCAGGGTGTGATGTTGCGTACCCAAAGCGACCAATAGAGGCGAAAAAAATTGCGAAAGCATTGAAAATAGCCACGATCGTGCAAAGTTTCCTGCGCACCATCAGATTATGCGTCAGGGAGAAATGTCCTAGACTTGCCTGTAGGTATTGAAAATGAGACGGAACTTCACCCACCACGGGGCAGTATGAAGCTCCTTCCACGTACGTTGCCAGTAGGTCTGCTTAGGAGGAGGACGCTTAGGCCTTTCCTCCTTCTCCTCCGGTTTCTCGGCAGGCTTCTCAGTCGCTTGTTCCTTGGAAATGGTCTTCTCGTCAGCGGGGCTAGAGACCTCACTCTTCGTTCCCTCCGGCGCCCGGGAATTGGCCTCGTATATCAGAACGGCCAATCCAGCCTCCAGCGGGTTTGGCTTAGTGTCGGCCATTGGGGTGTAAAGGCTCGGTTATGATCTCAGTCTCTTCACTGAAAGGCGATTTGGTAGAGGCGGGTGTGAGGGCGCTGAAAGTCACAAAATGGAGAGTACTGCAATGCCCAAGGAAGGAGGGGAGTGCGGTTTGATATGCTGCTATACCGTCTAAAGCCTGCCTTTAAGTACTCTGAAGACTGTGAAGAAGCAACTCACGCAAGAACTCCGTCCCCCTCGAGAAGATAGTGTCCAGGAGATGAGAAGCATAGAGAGACCCACCGCATGGCCGAGATTGCACCGGCTTCGCTCCATCAGCAATGCCGTCCGTGATTTGAGGTCGACAAATAAGGAAGATCGTAGAACATAGAAGTCCAAAGCATGTGAGCGGGTATACTTCGCACTGAAGGCCGCTAGGCACCCTGAAAGTGATCCTGGAATTCGGTAATCTCACCGCGCGGACGCAACAACTGTGCAAGAATTTGCTGAAACTGCGCGAACATAGCAACAGCGTAAGGCAGTTCAACAAAATCCTGAGACTGCGCGAACACAGCCACGATCCAAGCAGGTTAATATACCGTAAAACTGCAGAAATAAGGAGCGAGGTCGGATGGGTCTCGCTGGAGCGTGCCGGGTCCCTGCCCAAGGTTGCGGCAGCACGTGGAACCACTTCCAGGAAACACTTATGGCTGAGAATATTATATGCAGCTAGGTTGCCTGGCGGAACCTAAACGATCTCCCCAGCTACAGAACGCAGTGAATTGTAGCGAACTTGATCTTGAAGAAATGAGTGAGGACCGGGATGTAACAGCCGCCTCATTGATTTGTGTTGAAACGTGTCCCATCGGATAATTGTGAGTTCCGAATTTGTCGAAGACAGAAGGAGAATTCATAGCCACTGTTGTCCGTGCTTGAATATGGACTGATGTATTGGTGCAAGCTTGAATTGCTCTACGCCACGGCCGCATCCAGTTGGTCACTATCACACCCTTTCGGGCACAGACAGCCGCTTCGCATAAACCTAGACTAGATACTGTTCCATCTGAACAGACGATAGGGGCAGAGTACGTCAGTGAAATCCGTCGCGAGTCCATAGTATTCGTACCAGCCATGTGTTTTCCGCAACACGGTCTTGGTATCATTATACGCCATAGTTAGGAGGGGCCGCACGTTCTTCTAATCCGTGCATCGACAGGAACCTTGACAGAAGGCCGGGTTTCCACCATACGATCGTGCAGCGTATCAATGCCATTCACTCGTGTGAAGGAGCAACGTCCGCATGATTTGCGATGTCTGAAAATCGCAGCACGAGGAGGGCCAGAACGATATTGCGGTACTCAGATATTGACCGGGTGAATCGTCGTCAAGAGAGAAACGCTTCCGCGCTCAAAAAATACCACGGGAGTGGCGAAAACACGTGCCAAGCCTATGCGGCCTGTTTCTGTTCTTCTCGTCTGCTCTACGTAAATTGCGTTCTTTTCGCGAGCCAATAGCCTAATCAGGGGTTGTATCTTGTATCTTCTTCTTGTCTTCCGCTTCTACCCGATTTCAGGCCCTGAAAAGTTTGCCACCATCTCTCCTCCTCACTTGGTGCAGCGCCCTATCGCGATCTTGGAGAGAATGCTGGCAATTTCGCGGGCACCTTGTTCAGTCTTCTGTGTCAGAAGCACCTGACGTTTGTAGCGTTCCTGCTCTCTATGGTATGTCAGCACGATCTCAGGTACGTGTCCGCCTAGGAAGAAATGGGGCGTGGTGCAAGGCTATCGGAGCATGTCCAGTGACAAAGCATCCATAGGCGCCATGAATGCGATATGACATCCTCGACCTGACCATCTCGAGGCTTTCCAGGAACTATTGTTGCCTGAGCAACCCCGTTGGCCGACGTGGCCAATGCCCTATTTCCAAAGCACACCAAGAGATGCACTGCTGTGCTTCTTGCTTCTTGCTTCTGCCAGGCCGGGTTCGCTCAGATATCCGAGGCTAAAATGTGTCCCGAGAAGCGAAACCTTCTTGTCGAGCGCCTACATTGATATCCGTGAAGAGCCAGGGATACACTCCCACACCTTCTTTACAAGCACACAAGTTTCTGGCATGTCTTTCAATTTCGCTTGACCGTTATACTGAATGACCGGGAGTTGCTGACTAGCCTGGAAATTAGGAATACCATGCTAAATGACGCTAACGAGCGGTAATGTTTGGAGCGCCTCCGTCAGCACCGGTGTTCCGCCGTTGTTTCCTTTCACAAGGGACATCGCCTGCGCCTGCCAAGGCGACCGTGATCGCGGATGCTACGGTTGGGCTGCGGAAATGTTGTTTTCGCGGTACTGTTCGATGACGATTCTGGGGACAGGTGCATACGACGCGGTCCCAAGCGTCATACTCTGGAGGAATGAATCCTGTCAGCTTATCTGTGATATTCCAGCCCCACACCGTGGCGTGAAACGTAGCCGAACAAAGAGCTGAGGGCTCTCGCGATCACGTCTGTCTTGCAACGCAGACCAAGTGATATTGCAACAAAAAATTCAACCGTTGAGATACGAATGCGACGCAAGCTGCTGCTACACCTACGCGGTTGGACACTATCGAATGTATGACGTCGAGGGGCTGGTACAGCATGGTCAGATCGAACGATTGAATGGGCAAGACGGTACAAATCGTTGACAGCGTGCATGCGAGCTACTCGAGCTGGCGACAAAACTGAAGAACGAAGACCCCATCAGCATGTTTTAACCTTTAAGACCCAGTTACGCCGCTCAAGACATCATTCATATCAGTCGTTCCCTGAGCCCGGATTTGCATACAGTAAAAGCTGCCCTTATTTCGTAGGCAGTTGGAAGTCTCGGCTCCGACAGGAGAACGCCACAGGTAGGGTGCAGAGATGCATTGAGCGTGTTAAAAGCAAAGGAAGCGAGTTCTCTACATCGTGTTGCTGTATCAAGGCGATCATACCAGAACGGTTGAGCAGACATCACCCGCACAAAGAGCTCTATCTCGCTATCGGGAAAGAAGCCCTGTCGGCCCTGAGATGCTGGAAAGAGGTACGAACTGGGCCCGGTTTTGCCAACCAAAGAAGTCCATTACGTCCATTCGCTTCGTGCATCTGGATAACGATGATCCTGCGAAGGTACAGACTAAAGAAGCAGCATCGAGTGCCGAGAACAAAGTCCCGAAGCGTTGTACACCGCATCTCTCAAGCAGGAATGGACTCCATCGGATGAAGAAAACGCCCGCAGTCGCCTTCAGTACTACAACTGCTCCATCGCCCAAGGTGCGATGGGGGTTGATAGACTTCTGATTTTACGCGAAGATTGACTTGCTCATGGTGTGGGGTGACGTGGGGGCCGGCAAATACTAAGCTTCCATTGTTGGGTGTTTTCATAGAGGCAGTTAGCTTAACAGTGGGAAAAGATGGTTGTTCAGACTTACGGTATCTTCGATTCGCGTGTCTGTAACTCGTACGAGAACGATCACGGAGTATAATAATAGGTTTGCGGTAAGAAGGACATGAGGACGTTCGGGGGAGGGCCTAAAGGAGATGATTGCCTTATAGCGTGATCAAAACCTACCGAAAGTCCAGGTCTGCGCAGCAATATTCTTTCCCAGAAGCTAGACAGGAATATCTTTATCCCCAGTGTCCAACGCAAGTCGGAAATAGGTTCAGGAACCTTGATATTCCGTGTTGCGATATACGCCAAGTGGGTGGAGCGCTAAGCTGTCTGAGCCCCAATCAAAAGAATGTTTTGGCCAATCTTCGCGTTGCTTGTAGCCCGCGTGCCTTGTGTTGATACAAAGTTGTACCGAAGTGTAGTCGCGCAGCTTATTATACGCCAATATTCTTCGTTGGTGGGATGCAGTCAGGTTTCTGCTCGAACACTCTCTTTGCGAGAAGAGGAAATGCCTTTCCAGGTACGGGAAAACGGCGAGTTATCGGTCCTCACGTCCGGCGTAACTTTATGTCGCCAGCGTAAAGACAGAAATCAACAGATTTAGTGCCATGATCTTTGGTAAGGCAGCGATTTGAGGAGGTCATACCAGGATAGGCAGGCCTGGTTTATCCCTGAATCCTGCGGGGGATTGGCGAGCGCTCGGCATTCTGCGAGAAGTCCAAAGGATTGCCAGGTCCGTCAGAACCTTGACTGGTATTACGTTTCACCCTTCCCTTCATGGAGAGCATCAACCACGTCGGTTGCTTGTCGGTCGTATAAAAGGAGATTAGGCTCTGGTGCGTCCAAGAAGGTCCTCCGGCGGTTCTGGTAGTCGGACCGTGTGTGAGAGCCCGATGGCACCGGGCACCCTGATAGGATATACTGACCCTCCGGCTTCCTATTTTCCTGCGCGTTCATCGGGCGTAGAGTAGACTTTTCAAACCAAGCAGAAGCTTTTCTGAGAGTGAAAAGATGTCAAATGAAAGATGGTGGGTCGGTTCCTCGGTGAACGGTGCCGTAACCTCGGCGCGATGTTGCACCGCCTCTCGGATCACCGGCTATTCACCCTGCCCCCCGGCAACATGAAGGGGTACGTAGCTTAACACCCACCTCATCAATGCACCCCTCGGTACGCTGCCTAAGTGCTACAATCTCGCACTCTCGCAATGGCCCGCTTACATTAGGCTTCATTGGCCTTGGTGCTATGGGCCGACATATGGCATGGAACCTGTATTTGAAGACGCTGCTTGCCCAGCAAGGACCTCCTCCTTCCCAGGAACCGGAGCCCATCATGTTGTTGTGTGACGCGAACGAAGACGGTGCGAAGAAGTTCATGAATGACTGCATGGAGGCGAAAGCCACGGAAAATGTACTGGGGGGGAGAATGGAATTTATGGAGAGTCCTCGAGCGTGCGTCTCGGCGCGTGTGGTAACCAGAGGTTGAGTGAGCTGATACTTGCGCAGACTTGCAGAACGAGCGAATGTCATATTCACCGCGCTGCCTTCCTCACCCGAAGTTAAGAGTGTGTATCTCGGAGAGAAGGGCATTCTAGCCGGGTTGAACAGAGAAAAGGACCAGCTGTGCGTGGACGCGACTACGTTAGACGTTTCTGTCGCACGGGATGTGTCAAACACAGTACGAGAAGCAGGTGCCGAGATGGTCGATGCGCCGATGTCCGGCGGTATGGGGAATATGATACATTTGCGTAAAGGCTGACACATGATCCTAGGCATCGTCGGCGCGAAAGCCGGGACGTTGTCATTCATGGTAGGAGGCACCGAAGCCGCATTCAATCTAGGTAACTATCCGCACAATCATGGAGTGAGAATTTATGAACCTATCTAGCCGAACCGTATCTTTCGAAAATGGGAAGTCGCGTCATACATTGTGGTGCATCAGGGATGGGGTTGGCGGCAAAGATCTCGAACAAGTCAGTCATCACGGTCCCTTCATCCAGTCACGTCCACTGCTGACCACCCCCGTAGTCTCGTCCTCGGCATCAACCAGATCGCAATCGCCGAGGGCCTCTTACTCGGGACCTCGCTCGGCCTCGAACCCGCTCTGCTGACAGATATCATCAACAGGTCCACAGGGCGAAGTTGGCCGAGCACCGTCAACAATCCCATCCCTGGTGCGCTGAAGCCGCCTGCAAGCCCACCCTGCGAGAGGGGCTATGAAGGCGGGTTCGCGAGCAAGCTGATGTTGAAGGTGCTGGCGCTGCCCTGACACTTGCTGGCGGACGCTGACTAGATGTCTAGGACATGAGTCTGGCAATTCACGCTGCAGAGGACACGGGAGTCCCGCTCCCACTCGGGTCCAAGGCGACAGATGAATATTCCAACGTCGTTCAGGACAACGAGCTGGCACGGAAAGATTTCAGCGTGGTGTACGAGTACTTGCGGCAACGCATGACAGCCAGTCGGGCTGGGACGAGTGAGAAAGCTGATCTAGAATGAGAAAGCTACGTACCGTTCAATCAACAATGTGGTTCTGATCCACCGAGATTGTTTTGGGGTCGGCCGGACGTGAGGTGAATGCTGGCGGATGACCGTACGACCATTCAATGAGCTGTAAGTGAATACGCTACTGTGCTGCGGAGCGGATTCGCGAAACGCTTACTGATTATGGGATTGCTTCGTAAACCAACATAAACCAAGATGCAATGCCGATCTCAACGTCAGACGGCGGCAGGAGAAACGGTGGATTGAAAGTAACGTTATCGATCCTTATCAGCGGAAGTGATCCGATATGATAGCCGGGTTGCTGGCCGATGCTCCGGCTTAACACCACTAGCAGCCTCCCTTTACCGAGCTGTGAGACTCAGCAACCTGTGGTAAAGACTATTCTTTCGGAGGTAGAACGCTTGGAAGTCGAGTTGGAAGTTCACAACCTCCACTTGATCCAAGTCGTCCATGCTGGAACCATGTTGTGCACTGCCCGATATCCAGCGTCGCGGCACTCTCCAGTTGATTGGAGTCACGCTAGTGCGGATTTCGCTTGAGAAGGGAGAGACATGCAGCATTTCATCGGAGGATCGCCATCCTACATCAAAATCCCGAACTTTAACGTCCAAGTGCAAGTGGAGCTAAGAAGGACATCCCCGAATTGGCAGACTGTCGCCGATTGGACAATCTGTGGCATCTCGGAGACCGAAATTGAGCGAAGTTTGTGGGAAAAGGGGCTGGACGTTTCAAGGAGGATTTCGAGCGACGAGCATCAGGACGTCAGGTGAATTCCAAACGGAAGTGCCAAAGTACCGGTTGATTGGCTCGGGGACGAGGGACATGAAAGCAGGATCGTTCGAAAGAGGATAACTCTATGCCCTTTAGGCACACACGTCAAAGAACAAGGATCGAAATTTCATCTTTCTTGTCGAAACTCTCAAGTTGGAAAGATGGGATGTTCGATAAAGAGCCCCGAAGTGGAAATGCAGGACTTTAATGGACACGCACCGCATTGCGAATGGCATGCTTCGAAAAGCATCCGGTCGAGTCGGCGTGCAGGAGAGGGCGCGTCTGCCCACATCAGGCACCTCACACATCGCAACCGCCGACCCAAGGGCATGCTTCTCCCCTGCCTGCCCCCTCACACGCCCCTCTCTTTCTCTTCTCTGTCTTCTCCTCCTATAATTACGTCCTGCATATAAGCGCTTGACCGACTTCTACCTGGATCGACTTTCACTGTTGGACACGTACTTGGTTCGCCCGCATACACAGTATCCTACATTTACGAGTTGGCGTCGATCGTCATCTGTGCCCTAACAACAACAGCCTATATCAGAAGTTTTTCCGGTACCGCAAGCGCCCCTGTATTTGACTCGAACCCGATATCATGTCTGGTACTTCACGCCCTAATGTCCTCATCGTTGGTTCGTCTGATGCATATATATCCCTCCAATGTCCTGACCCGTTGGCCAACCAGGCGGACTCACATCTGTATCGCGCCAATTCGCGCAGTCTCTGTTCCCACCTAATGGACCTCCCCTAGTTGAAGTGCGTTGTTAGACCCCTGATATTAATATACCCTGACCTTCTTCCAGTATCTGCGGATCGTCGACAAATACATGGTACAACCACCGACGACTTACGTCGGTCCAGACTTTCCCCGGCTCGTGAACCGCCCCGATGTGGAGTATTCGCAGAATAACCTCACAATGCCGGAAAGGCTTCCGACAGTGTTTGATCCCCCCAGTAATGGCAGGCCGTGGGATCTTGTATTTGACTTTTTAGGGGAAGTGGTTTTCGATACGAGCGAGCGCGTAAGAATCCGTTTCCCACCGATGTTAGTGGCATATATGCTCATGTGCTAGTAGACACAAATTCTACAGACTTACAGAGCCTCCGTCAACTGCGGTATCGAGGCTGCTCGACGAGGCACTGTAAAGGCTTATGTGCGCCTCACGTGGGGCTTCTATCACTGCACCTGGGACCGGCTGCATACAGAGGATGAGATGCTTGAACCGGATGGCGTGCGGGGGTTATGGTGGCACGAGACGCTGCGGTCACTCGCTGCAATCCCGAAGTACGCGTAACCGTCATCTGCCGTCAGTTAATGAACTGATGAAACACAGCCTGCCTCTCGTGATCATTCGCGCCGGCATCCCGTATGGCCCGTACTGTTCATTCGGAGTCGTCGCGCAGCGTATCCTCATCGGCGAGATTTACAGGTACAAGAAGCGAACCATGCGCTACCTGTGGTCTCCTCAGCTGCGTCTCAACACCGTGCACACGGACGATATCTCCGGTGCATGTTGGAAGGTTGCGATGTGGATCGCTACGGTTGGTCGAAATACAGCCATCGCACAGGCAGGGGTGGCTATGTACTTCGCCAATGATGAAGAAAGGTTCCCACCTGGACTGCCAGGTGTGGTGCCGCCCGATGAGGCACCCAGGGCTGCATTCTTCAACCTGGTCAGATTGACTGTTGCGAAGTTCATTCTCTCTTCTGACATGACATTAGACCGATGGCTCTGACTCTACGCAGATGTCTGTCGGAACAGCAATCGCCTCTGTTTTCGGTATCAGCCTCGGTTTTCGTAAGGTCCCCTCGGATGCTGACATAGAAATACTCGCCGGTACTGTCAACACATGGCACGGCGAAGTCTGGTGGAACCTCTGCCAGAGGAACAATCCCCCGATTGAGTACCCACCCATGCACACATATGTGGAACCACACGACCTGACGGACCAAGCGAGTGCGTGGGATGGACGCAAGTTCAACCACATCGTGCGCTATACGTACAAGCGGCCGCAGTTGACGGCCCAGGCCATCGCGGAGATAGTCAGTCTGTGGAAACGGGAAGGTTCCTTCCCCGTCGTAAATGCCGTTGATCCGTCGTTGTCGTCTGATGAGGAGGACGACGATGACGAGGAAGAACATGACGATGAAGATGAAGCGGCGGAATAATCGATCGAAGGCATTCTCCCGTCAGTCAGTCTCGGCCACGAGCACTATTGTATCATATCACCAGTCTGCGTTGTTCTCTTTCTCATGTCACACGCTTCGCCGCACACCACTAATCAAATCCCACCTCTGTGGATTCCGCTGGTTCTCGTCGCGCTGCTCACCCACTCGTAACGACCGCCGCCATAACCGGACGGTCTGTAATCCTGGCCGGTCTCAACGTACCGCGTCCGATCAACAGCGCGGCACACGTATCATCTCGTGCCCCTCTGGGCAGTAATTCTCGCGCTTCTTCATCTACTCTCAAAACCAAAGAAACCAAATTTGTATTAGAATACATACGAGTCAAGAACAATGAATCTGCTGTCTTTGTACACTGCCGATCCCCAAACGCCTAGGAGTTGTGGTTCGAATAAGGAGCGTGGGTGTTTTGGTTGTCACAGTGATATCTCTATCAATAAATACGATAAACATGCCGGTGGTAGCCAGCAGCATCAAACATGCAACAAGTAATGTAACGACAGGTATCGGTCATCCGGAAGACGAAATCGTATAACAAGATAACGTGTGAAAAGCTGCTTCTGAATATCCCCAGATACCCATCGAGATGGATGATCACTGCTCCTCATGCTCACCCATGACCTTGGCCAGTCTCTCTGATGCCTCATCCGCCTTTGTCTCGATCACTTCAAAGGCCACACCCTTCGCCTTCAAGCGCGCTTTCTCAGGGCCCTTCTTTGTGGCCGCCGATGCAGTGCGTTTCACCTCACTCGCTCCCGCAGTCCAGCCTGTTGCGCGGCCTGAGAACACCTCGGCGCTACGATCAAGCAATACATCTAGATCTTTGTCCGAGATAATCTCGTCTCCCTGGGCGACGATGTTTATCTTCTCCCCTTCCAAAGCGAGCAGGCTAGCCGCCATCTCCGCCAGACTCTCACGCTTCATTTCAATTGTCCCGTCCGGACGGCGGAACTTGCCCTTCGCGATGACGAGCGCCTCGAGCTTGCGCTTCTGAGCGGCACGTTGCAGGATGTTCGTCTCGATGGTATGTGCCGACACGAGCCTGAAGATCAGCACAGGCTTAGTCTGCCCGATTCGGTGCGCGCGGTCTTGAGCCTGTAAATCCATTTGTGGATTCCAATCTTGGTCATAGAAGATGACGGTGTCCGCGGCAACGAGGTTAATGCCGAGGCCGCCTGCACGAGTTGAGAGAAGAAAGAGATGCGGCGCATCTGGCGCATCTCCGCCTTTGTTGAATCGGTCCATCTCGCTGCGCCGCTCTAACGGCGGTGTTGACCCGTCAATGCGGCATATCTCCCAGCCTTTGAACTCCGTCGCCCAGTCTTGGACGATGTCAAGCATCGTCGTGAACTGACTGAATAGGAGAACCTTGTGCTTTTTCTTGAAGAGTGCATCAAGCAAGCGATCGAGAAGAAGCATCTTGCCGCTTGCGCCAACGAGCTCTTCGTTTACGATTTCCTGCCCAGTGTTGGGGTCGACCGGCCATTCGAACAGGAATGGATGTGAACAGACTTTGCGCAGCTGCATGACGCGGTTCTGCAAGTTCATATTCGCGACGGACTTGCCTGCATCGAGTTCAGCCTGTAAGACCAGAAAAAGGTGAGGCAAGCGTACGAGCTTTGGAGAGCATGTATTCTGCCCCAGCTTCCTCCGGTGTCATGTCCTCCGTTTCACCAGATTTTCTTCCACCCTTCTTCTCCCACTCCTGCAGATACTTGTCGTCATTGTCTTCCAGGGCGTGTGCGTAGCTGATCCTCTTCCCTTTTCTCAGCTTGCGCCGATAGCGTTTCCCGTCCGATCCATCTTCGTCCTCGTCTTCCTCAACCGCAGACAACTTGCCGGATTTTCTTCCTGCCTCAAGTTTCTTCTCGATTAACCAATCCCTCACATCTCCGCTCGCGATGACCTTGTACAATTCGCTCTGCAGTTGAGTGAGGGGCGCATATAGCACATATTCCTTCTTCGGAGGAAGGTTTATCTCGACATCGGTCTTGAGTCGTCGAAGCAAGAAAGGCTTGAGGATGTCGTGTAGGGAGTTGACAATCTGGGCGGTTTGCTCGGATGTCAGTTGGGCAGCAGACTCAGATTCAGAGGGCGCGGAGGTGATCTCGTCGAAGTCGAACCTGTGCGGTAATTAGTCACGTCGTAAATATCGCGTGAGATAGGTACCATTGTTGGAAGGCAACCAGATCGTCGAAGATAGTGGGCAGGATGAAATTGAGCAGACTCCACAATTCGGCGAGATTATTCTAGGAAGAACGTTAACGATTCACTCTTGGGCTATTCATAACAGCACTCACCTGCAAGGGGGTTCCCGTTAGGATCAGTCTGTTATCCGATTTATACTGCCTGATTTCTTTGATGAGCCGGCTCTCCATATTCTTAAGCCTATGACCTTCGTCGACAATGAGATGCCTCCAGTGGAACGAGCCCAAGAACGCCTTGTCGCGTATAACCATTTCATATGTTGTCACGACGATGGGGAACGTCTCCTCGGTGGTAATCGCTGGCGTTCCGCTTCGGGTGCCTGGGGCTGATTTGCGCCCAGCCGGTTTGAGTAGGCGGTGTTTTTTGGGAGCAGGTCCATCATGGTCTTTGTGTGGAAGGACGAGGGTCGTACGCTGCAACTCGCGGCGCTCCTCAGGCGTACCGTGATACATTATCGCGGGAATCTGAACTGTGTCAGCATCGGTCCTCGCACTGACAAACAATATAGGCATACTGTAGGTGCGAACTTCTTGAATTCATCCACCCAATTGTACATCACGCTCAGAGGGCATACAATGAGGAAAGGGCCCCAAACGCCATGCTCCCTCAGGTGAGCAAGCAATGCAATCACCTGGAGCGTCTTTCCGAGTCCCATCTGCAGACGGCTCATCAGTCATTGAGCATTGTTGGCTGATGAAGCCGACTCACCTCGTCAGCAAGAATTCCATTGAGACCATTCGAATGCAGCGTTACGAGCCAGTTCAGCCCTGCTCGCTGGTACGGTCTGAGGGTAGCCCCAGTGATAAGCTTCGGCTGTTCGATCCATGGTGCCTCGTCGGTTTCCTCTCTGCTCTGAACAGCTGCATCAAGTGTCTATACGCGCATATACTCAGCTTTGGCACATGCGGTACTGTTCAAGACATACCTTCTCATCAATTTCGAATTCATACTCCTCCCTTCCGCGCTTCTTGCTGCCGTCTTTCGCCGGACGCCCGCGCTTCCCGCGCTTCCCGCGCTTCCCTTCCTTTCCTTCTCCAGCCGTTGCAGGCAATTCTTTCTTCGCTCGATCTGCAGATTGCTTCTGCATGATATCGCGCATAATCCCGCTGTACGCGGTGCTCTGCTTGAGCAGGTACTGAAGCCGCGCATAGCGCTTGGGGCCATCCTGTACAAGCTTTCAATATTATCCATTGAAGAAAAGAAAGAAATAAGCGAACCGAATCGACTGTCAAAGGAGGAGGAGGGTCAGGGTACGCAGACTTTCCCTCTAGCTGAGAAGGTATTTCAGGCAAAGGCGTGTCAGGCCCGACGGTGGACACGGCGGATGACTCCATCGTTAAACTCGGCGGCGGTGATAGTGAGGCGGTGGACATCTCCAGCGGCGGATGAAGGACAATTCCGTCGTACAAGTTTAGCAAGAGAGCAAGAGAGCGAATGAGCCAAGAACGAGTGTTGAGGTCGAATAAACCAAAACGGGCGACAGCAGGTGAAGCGGGGAGGATCGCGACGCGACGCACATGACAACATTTCGGGCGCGTCTGTGGCTGTGCCTCCCGTGACGGAAAAGGAGGAAGGCGGGGTTGGGGGCTGATCGACGTCAGGGTGGTGTAAGTCGATGATGAGAGCCAGTCATTACTCCGCTCACATTCCCCAGCCCCTGGAGTGGCACCTACCTGTCCTCCAGGACAAGCCTGCAGGAGAGACATAAAAGCTGGGGGGAGGCCACGGCTGACATGGCTCGTCAAATAAGCCTTCCCCCCTCTCCATCCCTCTCTATACACCAACACCATGTTGCGCGACCGTGACACAGCGACCAAGAAAGCGCTCCATTTTGGTGCGGGAAATATCGGGCGCGGTTTCATAGGACCGCTTCTGGCAAACTCTGGGTACCATGTCATATTCGCGGATGTGGATGAAGATACCATCAACAAGCTAAACGAGGTGGATACATACGGGGTACATATCCTCGATAGTACGTGCACAATCTTTTCCCTTCAAGAAGACATCCTCTCATCATCCGTATCAGAGGATGAACATTTCCGGCACGTTGAACCTATTGGCAATGTCTCGGGCGTGCTTTCACACCAGCCCGATGCACAGTTTTTCACTGCCGACCCTACCGTACACCTCATCACCACCGCCGTTGGGCCCAACGTCCTCCCCAAGATTGCCCCAACTATCGCCGAGGGCCTTTCCCAAAGACGAAAGTCTCACCCGGACGGAGGAATCAACATCATCGCTTGCGAGAACAAGGTCGGCGCAACCGCCATGCTTCGTGACGAGGTGCTCAAGTCCCTTTCTCCTGAAGACGCTGCCTGGGTGAAAGAGCATGTTGGGTTCGCCAACTGTTCGGTTGACCGCATCATCCCACCATTCGATCCGAGCGAGGATCCTGAGGCAGACAACGACCTAGACGTTGGGGTGGAGGGATTCTTCGAATGGGTCGTCGAGTCCCCCGCTCTCAAGGAGCCGAAGCCGCACATCGAGGGAATGCAGCTCACAGCCGACCTGGTTGCGTACGTCGAGCGTAAACTGTACACGCTCAATACCGGGCATGCCACGTGCGCGTACCTTGGGTACCTGAAAGGGTTATCGACAATCGATGTGGCTATCTTAGATCCCGATATTCGGCGAGCCGTCGAAGGGGCTCTGGAGCAGTCCGGCGCAGCGCTGATCAAGAAGCACGATTTCAATGTGAAAGAACATCAGGCGTACAAACAGAAGATTCTAGAGAGGTTCGAGAATCCCGCCTTGAAGGACAGCACGGACCGAGTTGGCCGCCAACCGATGCGAAAGCTGGGCAAGCAGGACAGACTCGTAGGGCCGGCTATGATGTGCCGTGAACTTGAACTTCCGAACGACTGGCTGCTGAATGCCGTGGCTGCTTGTCTCCTGTATGATGTTGAGGATGACGAGCAGGCCAAGGAACTCACAGGAATGATTGCAGAAGATGGGGTAATCAAAGTTGTGCGGGAGCTGACGGGACTGACCATGGATGAGGTCAGCACGGTGGAGCGCAAGTATGAGGAACTGAAGAAATGGAAAAAGCAATCGGGTCGCTTGGAAACGGCGTTCTTTTTCCGAGAAGGTGCATGTGTTTGAAAATATCCCTACCTGTACATTAATACTCGAATGTATAACGTTTTTGTTCATCATGTCGGGCTTCTTCCATTAATTCAGAATAGTTGATTCCTTCAGGTTGAAAAAGTCAAGCGAATAGTATTGAGTTACCATCTACGGCATCCGCATTGATACGCCCGCGTGATCTTCATTCAGCACAGCTTAAGTTGATCTTCGGGTCGCACCCTTGTTTTCCGCAAGATTCTATTTCTCTACATTGTCGTGTAATACTCAATTACTCGCGATTACGCTCAATGGACTCGTGCAAGTGCTTTAGAGCGCTATTGGAGGAGAACATTTTGGCGTGCGGATCGGGATCAAGGAACCCGAGGTTCGTCTCATCATTCATCGTCCCAGGACAGAAGTCGTGACTAAGAAAGCCTTTCGAAAGTGTCTGCCTTCTTCTATCTTATAACGGCCATGAGCCAAATCACGACACATACTGCACAGCGTTGCGAATACTGAACACCATTCTATTGTTTTGAATGACAGCGACTGGCCTGGTATTGGTTCTTGCCTCGAGGCCGAGTGTATGCGAGCTTTTCAAGGCAATATTCTCTCCGCATGCGCGTTGAGCGATTTCGTTATATAAGTGTGCAAGAGAGCTTCTGGCGGGCCGTCTTGAAATATCCCCTCCCGCCTGCTCGCGTTCGATCATCCTCTCGTACCCCCCAATAACGCGACGATGTCGACCCCGGAAGTTGAGAAAGCACCCTCAGCGGAAGACGAGGGTCGGATCTCGAAGGATGTCGAGGCTCACATTTCCGTCAGGCTCGACGATGGAGATGAAGCCCTCAAGATCGTTCTGGAAGAAGAGGGGAGCGTGAGCATGACTCCGGAAGAAGAGGCAGCGCTCTTGCGGAAGATCGACTGGCACATACTCCCATTGCTCTGTATTGTGTACGGTTTGGTGCGTACCTTTCCGATTTCAATGCATGAACATATCTGATTCAACGTGCGCAGCAATACTGGGATAAGACGACCCTCTCATACAGCTCCATCATGGGAATCCAGACGGCGACCCATCTTGTGGGACAGCAATACAGCTGGCTCGGCTCAATCTTCTACTTCGGCTATCTCGCATTTGAGTACCCCACGAATCGTTTGTTGCAACGTCTCCCTTTGGCGAAGTTTACGGCGTTCAACATCGTCGTGTGTATGCACAATCATTGGCTCTGACACCGCCTGATGTCATGCGTAGGTGTGGGGCATTGTCCTTGCGTGCATGGCTGGGACGACCAACTTCGCGGGATTGATGGTTGTTCGCTTCTTTCTTGGCGTCTTCGAGGCTGTATGTGTCCTTTATTTCTTGACCCTTGAGTTGCTCATCACCATTATAGTCCGTCTCACCAGGATTCGCGTTACTCATGTCGCAGTGGTATCGAGTCAACGAGCAGGGAGTCCGCACTGGGCTCTGGTTCTCTTTCAACGGCTTTGCTATCATCTTTGGCGGTCTCGTTGCCTGTGTGTACTGCTTTCGAATGCGCATTTCCCCACGCTTATCTGGTTCACAGATGCACTAGCGAAAGATGATCAGGCCCACGAACTTTCCATTGCGGGCTGGAAAGCCGTCTTCGTTATTGCCGGCTGTTTGACTATCGCCTTTGGCGTGGTTCTATATCTTGTCATGCCAGATTCTCCATTAACCGCACGATGGCTGACGCCCCGGGAGAAGACAATGGTAATAGAGCGCATACGTGGGAACAACCAAGGCGTTGGCAACAAGAAGTTCAAACTTCACCAGTTCATAGAGGCTTTCATGGATATTAAGGTATGTGCCATCACTAAGTATTTGCAATTTCAGCTGATGGCCATCAGACATGGCTGTTCGTGGCTTTCAGTTTGATTGCCGATATACCCAACGGTGGTCTCTCAAAGTAAGTCGTGTAGTTCACCAAAGACCCCGGGCGGCATATTTACTTTTGCTTAGCTTCTTTTCCCTCATCATTACGTCTTTTGGGTGTGAGTGCATCTCAGCTCCAAACAACCTTCCTGCTTATGCTTTACTCCAGTCACAGCGCAACAATCCCTTCTTTACGGGTGCCCGGCCGGTGCTGTTGAGGTCATTACAATTATTGGGTTCTTATGGCTTGGCGATAAGTTTAATGCACGATTGCTCTTCGCGGCTGTCAGCGAAACTAGTAGGCTAGGGTCACCTGGAGCAAATCCTCGTTCTAACGACTTTTTTAGTCTCTCTACTTGGCATCGTCTTGATATACGCCCTTCCGACGAGCATGAAGGTCGGGCGTCTGTTCGGCTATTACTTAACTGGAGCCTCGGCCACCGGCATCGTCACGATTTTGTCCCTCATCTCCAGCAATGTCGCTGGCTACACAAAGAAGACAACTGTCGCAGCCCTGTATCTCATCTTCTACTGTGTCGGCAACCTGATCGGTCCCCAAGTGTTCCAAGCGAAAGATGCACCACGATACACACCTGCTCTCATTACCATTGTCGTCTGCTTTTCACTGTGTATCCTCATTCTCCTTGCAATCTGGTACATCAATCATCGCGAGAACATTCGCCGCGATGAGATGAAGAGCAGAGGAGAATACGTGCATGTACCGAATCAGGAATTCCTGTGAGTTCACATGAGTACTTTACCGATCCAACCTGATCACCTGGTAGTGATCAAACAGACTTGGAAAACAAAGCATTCCGCTATCGGTGCTAATTTGAGGTGCCTTGTTAGAATACGGTATGGATAAGATGTAGTAGTGGTGTGACATTCCTGACTATTTGATACAATTGTGAAGAGTGATAGGCCGAGTGATTTCAATCATACACCGTTAAGCCCGCATAGCTCTTACCCGACAGGACTCTCTTCATCTTGTCGGCAGGCTCTTCTTTCTTTTTTCCAGGTTTTTGAAGCTCAACATCCGCATCATCCCACTGAGCGTCTTGTTCCGCATGCTCCGCCTGAACCGGTTCCGCATCCGCCTCATCCCCCGCCTGCCCGATGAATGCCTTCAACATACTGCCTGAAAACCCACTCATAAGGCTCACACCGCTTTCACTGTTGTTCACCGGCGCCGCGAGCCCCATTCCTTCGTTGTAGCGTCCACCTGCGAGATTCCAGTACACCAGTTCAGGGAGGTCGTATCCTTCACGTTCAAACTCCAGCTTCAAGGTCTGGTGGACCGTCTCCCACGCGCCGTGCAGATTTCGGTGATACTGGGCGGAATCGAACTGCATGTCACTGAATACAAACACGCGTTTGACCATCTGGTCTTTGGCCAGCTTGTGCCGTTTGGCAGTAGGCAGGAGGAGGTAACGGAAGACAGAGGCAAAGTTGGTGTTTTGGCCCCAATCAGCTGTGGACATAGCGCTGGCGATTTCTGCCAATGACGCTGCTGAACCATCCGGGCTCTTTGCCTGTAGCTCGACCAGGTTGGGGTGGGCAGAGAAAGTGATGAACATGTTCTTCCAAGGCGGAGATGCGATTTGAGCAACCAAAATACTCAGGGCAAGAGCGGGAAAGATTGGCTGAACTGAGAGTGATTTATTGAACTGCCCGTTTTTGACGTAGTTGGCAGCAGAGTACACACTGCCCATAGAGCCGGACACGTCACAGACGGCGATGCAGTTATCCAGTGCACCGAGAGAGGTGATGTGCTCCATCATCGAACTCCACTGCGCGTCATAGATACCGCTGTACAACTTGCCAATAGATTCCTTCATGGTGCGCTCATACCGTGCCTTGACCATCTTTCCCATAGCGCGGCGTCCGCTCGCACTTGGACGATATGCCTCTCCCACATCTACGGCATTGCCAACCATGGCGCTGATGAGGATCTCGTGCGGGAGCAGGGAAGAACCGCTGAGGGTACGTGCCCCTTTGCCGACGGCTTCCAGGTGGTGCACGAATCGCTGAGGATCATGGTACCAGAACAGAGACTTGTTGGATGTGAAACACACGGCCGGTACCTGCGGATAGGAGATCTTGTCCCACTTCCCTGGGTGCATCTTGGATTCCGGAACAGCAAGAAAATCGCGCAGTGGGGTGAGAACAAATCGCCTCAACATGTTGCGAGCTTTGATGATTTGCTCCTCCTGGTCTGATGACCCGGGTTGTCCGTGATTTGGGAAGAGGATTTGCGCGATAGCCGATGTCATGAGGAATTGACGATCAAACGTCTTACCCGTCGAAGGTGCCCATTTTCCGGCCAGAGAGATGGTATTGCTCAGCTTCCGAATTTGACTTGCTATGTCGGGGTTTCCGGCACTGGTCTTGCGAAGTCGGACGATTTCGACAAGAGTACTGATGTCATGCGCCAAGACATCCGCAAAAAGACGAGCCACTGTGACGTAGATTGATCGGAACTTGGGATCTGAGTTTAGCTTCTCTTCCAAAGCCAAGCTCATCTTCCGGCGTTGCTCATGACGACGATCTTTGGCTTTTGCTTGCCATTCCTGAAGGTGCATCTGGGCCATTTGTTGAACAAGCTGAGCATGTTCTTCTCGAGCCGCAGGTGAGTCTTCGGCTGGCGTTTCGCGGTCAGCAACGGTCATAGGGTGGTTGCAGTCTGCATGATCTGCTCGGAATACGGGGGCTGGTCCGAAGGCGCTCTTTAGGATGTCCGGAGTCATCTGCGGATTTCCCAGCTGGTCGTGGAAGGCGAGAGAGACGACACTGAGCAGATCTTTCCAACAGCCATGGGATCGCGCCGGGCGCTCAAGGAATTCTTCATTGGATGTCTTGTCTGGCTCTGACTGCATTTCGAGCTTGGCTTGCTCCCATTTTTTCTTTGCGGCAACGTTCCTCGGATCGTCGCATATCTTCGCCACAAGCTGGTCGAGGTTTGCAATAGCAGTGATAGGATGCTCGCGATAAAGCCAACCAAACGCATGGAAGAAGACATTGAGAGCGTTTTTCCCCTCGTGAATGGAGCGCAGATTGAAGATGAGACGGAGTGTCATGCTGGGATCCTGCGCCCATGCCTCGGTCAAGCGATTGTACACCTCCTGCCCTGAAGAGCACTGGGCAATTCCGAAGAATGCATCCAGAACGGCGTCACTTGTGCTGGCATATGCACCTGCGTCGTTTGTGGTCCAAGTGCGATTGTCAGGATCCGTGAACAGCTGTCCCTTGTGGGAGTCGGAGCGCAGAGCATCAGCCAGAGAAATTGTAGCCGATACCTCCGAAGGGGGAACGGAGTCGATAGGTGCAACACGAGTCGAGTGACGTAACTTCGGAATATATTCAGGATCGAGTAGATCATTCAAGATGCTAGTCGGTAGAAGAACGGTGGCAGAAGACTTCGCAGGGTTGCAGTTCGGATTATGCACGGAGGTGGTCGGAGGAAAGGCATCCGCAAGGATTCGGAGGTCGAGAGCGATGGGTTTGGCCATGATGATCGGACTGCGAACAGTTGAAGTGCCTACGGAGGAGAATGGGCGTGGATACTTATAGACAGACACGAGGTGGGCGCTTGGGGCACATCGGAAGCATTGCGACAGGGTTCTGGTCATTATGACTCGCTGCCACCGCACTGTCAGTGTGACTCCAACTCTCGTGATTCGGTAGTCAAGGTACAAATCAATTTGACGCGCTGTATGATCCATTTACACGTCAGGAGAGGGTTATTTTACGTCAGGATTTCTGATAGTCTCACCAAGTAAAGAAATCAAGTGACGGAGAATCTTCCTCGTCCTCTCCTTCCCGAATCAGAGCACATCGTCTAGTATATGTACATGTGAGCCTTCCCCTTCAAGTATCGACCTGTACGGAGTCAAAAGGACTTGAGCTCTGAAGAGACGGTAGATCGTCGCATGTGCTGGAGACTGCAGGTACTCAAACAGGCTGACTCTATTTTCAGGGCCAGTTTCATATGTTCCCGGCACGGGATCTGTCTGTGACACGTGGAAAAGAATGAATTCCTCTTCCTCGGGGCAAGTTCGCGATTCTATTTTCCTCCATAACCCCGCTTCCTAAACAAACTGGATTTCAAAAATACTGTTCGCGTATCCTTCAGATCAAGCAGATGGCGCTCGTCTACTGCGATAATCCTGACATGCTCATTTCGCAAGGCTGGCAACGTCATGCTGCACGACTGCCTCCTGCTGATTTCCATCGACGTTTCTGAGTGGTTCAATCAGCCGATTTATCACCTAGTCGTCAAGACTCAATTACGATATGCTCGCGCTACCATTATGAAAGAATTCCCTTTATTTCCGCGTGGGTGTTCACACGCTGCGTGAAGCCTGCCTTGTGAACAATAGAAATCGGGTCTTCTTCTAGGTTGCCTCGATAGCATCAAGTCGCTTTGGCCTTTCTGACACCAGATAGACCACATAGATCGGGCATTTCCTCCACCCATCCTGCGCTATTTCCGCCATAGCCCGCTTAACAGTCTGCCCACAGCCGAAGGAAACACTCTCCGCTGCGGGGATAGATCGGAGAGAAGTGTCGCGTCTTCCAGAACGACTGGTGTGGCCTCTTCAAATGGTATACGTGTCACACTCTGTAGGTGTAACGCGCTTGCATTAGGCTGTTTGCCGAGATCTGCTGCCCAAGCCCCTGTAACGCCCCTGAAGGCCAAAGGGTTCCCGATGCGGGCTTTATCTGTATTGGCGATACGAATGCAACGAATGTATGCCGACGTTTATTTAGTGATGATCGATAACTCGGAAACCGACTGCATCATGGACGTGGATTGGGCCAAGGCCAGCCTCGTTGTGTCTGAGATGCAGTAAAGCTGCGGACATGTCAGTGATGGCTAACTTCTGGATCAGGTGCGTTTCGTGTGTTCCTTGAAATTCGTCTTCCCTCCGAGCTACTGGATAATGGTGTATTGTAGGATCAGGCGGACTTCTGCTCCTGCTCCGATCTCACATTGACGTCTTTGTGCTCGACTATCAATGCCATTGTTTCTACATCCGGGTACGTCAGTCGATCTCCGACCCTCGACATCTCCCCCAGGCTTCGTCATCGGAACGTGTGGTATGGGCACGGTTTCCGCAAGTCTCCATGCCAGGATTCACTGGTGCACCTCATTGTCTGCGGTATTATGGAGGACGACGATCCTCAAACACATCGAGGATACGTATCACTTTTCTGAATGAGATGATATGTGGGTATTGTTCGATCTCTACTTAAAGGCTGTCTCTAGATCATCTGAGATCCCCAGACTAACCTGGAATTCTTTACCGTTCCGTCCGGTCCGCAAACCTGTCTTCAATCTTTCAGATCATGGTGCTGACCTCCATTCAGCTATCTGAACAACGAGACGAGTCAACGGGCAGACACTACCTGGTACTTTGATGGATCGATTGTACATCGCGTTATATCCCGGAACTCCGCCAGTCTATAAACTCCTTATATACAATCCCGGTGACGATGCCGCAGCAATCGGTACTATTTTCGGCGCCGTGGGAGGCGCCAGGTGGACCTATAAATGCGAGATCAAGACATCATCTCCATTTAGCCGGTTCCTGATTGCCGAGTTTGCAACAAGCGCAGTGAATACACAGTGGATGGATGATATTCTGCGTGGCGTGAGCCTCGCTGGTGTTCGATACACTGAAGAATGGGTCTGGGCGGCCTTAGACCGTCTGCAAGGGCGAGGATTTGGGATTCCGGGTCGTGATGCAGCGAGGCAAAAAGTTCTGCAGTTCCTCGGGAGGCGGCCTTATCCCCAGAGTTCGACGGTTACTGAAGACATACGGGTCTAGGTAGATCAGATGTACTTCGGAGAATATCTGTCGTATTGCCGCGAGTTCTTGTCCTTACAATTTCCTTCAATAGATAGGCCTAGACTTCATGTTTGAAGGGCGATGTTGCGCATCTGTTGGCGTTTGCGTGGGCCATTAAGTCAAAAATCCCTCCATAGTTCTATATATATCCTCTGAGCTGCATCTTGTCCATATCACTGTCCTTGGATATCTCGTATACTCTTCTGGTCCTTGCATATCTTCATATCCTGCGCAGATGTTGTCATACCCTTACCGAACTTTGTGATTTAGACTTGATCATGCAGCAAGATAATCACTTAAGAACAGGCGTCTGCCGATGGGTAAAAGGAAACTGTCTGGACCACTCGCACGTCTTTTATCTCGTCTGGCTGTCCCGCAATCCAGATTTACTTGACGGTCTATCGGGTAGAGAACATTAGACGTTGCTGGCAGGCGAACCAAAACTGCACAGGTGGTAGCGACTCTTTCCAAATCATAACAAGATGTTCGTCAAATAACATCGGGATGACCAGTTGCCCCTTAAACTGATGTACTACATTACGAAGCCCGAGGGAAACGTTCAGCAGTCGACGCTGCAACCTGACCACCTTACACTGATAGTGGGCAAAATCCGGGTGGCCAAAGATTTGACATGACGCGAAGATAGGAAACCCCATGCAAGATTCGAGCCAGGCGTTTGTGGTGCAGGTCAACCGGGCTCTAAATCCCATCTCGGGAGGGGTGAATTCCAATCGAGAGAGTCCAATCCTCTAGACGAGTTCTGATGGCCTTGGCAAGGAGTTGTGTGGGCCACTGGTGTACTCTACACCTCCCAATGAAGCGTCAGGAGTAAGTCCGCTGGAGGGGGGGTTGACAGTAGTAGCCCGAGCGTAGAGGATAGTAGTCCGTAGGCGTAGTTCCTGCCGGATCGAAGATGGTTTCGAAGGAGCGACTGGTCCGAAGACCGGTTCGAGGGTTCAATATCCGTTCCGAATCCCCAGAACCAGGAGCGTAGCCAATGCCCACCGAAAGCGCTAGCAGCGAAAACGACCGTCCGAAGCGAGTGAGCTCTGTCCAGGGAACTCGAAGGGCGGAATAGCGAGCGATTCGGAGCGTCGTTCGAAGATCCGAACGGGTATTTGGATTGAAAGAACCAGGGAGTAAGAGTAATGATTGACTGTAGGATATAGGTGTGGTGTGTGTAAAGGTAAGGTGTTTGAGCTAACCAAAGTCGAAGAAGAGTCCCTATCCGAAGTACTCGAATCCTCCTTATATATGTTCGAAGCGGTTCGGACTTTCGGACTAACTCTAACTCTATTCCTAATCTATATTACCGAAAGCTGTGTACAGGGTCCGTTCTTCCTTCCAATGTGTTCTCATAGTCCTTTCCGACCCCGTTCGGAATGTCGTTCGGAGCGTCGTTCGAATGTCGAATCCGACCTCGAAATTCGAATGTGCAGCACACTAGACGGGGTGCAAGTCGGACTCTTTGGATACGGGCTTCTTCCGGTGATACCATTTCATCGGCTTGCCAAGTGGAACAGATGAGACACGAGTACGCCCATACATGCCAGTACGACCAAAGCCCATCTTGTTCAATGACAGCACCGCTAGAGCAGGCTCAGGAAATGCAAGGAAGCAGGGAGAAACCAAAACGATGTGATTAGTCCAAGATATACGAGCGAGGTGCATACAGCTAGGTCAAGCGTGGTGAAAACGAGTGTGGGCTGAGGGAAAAATTGTCAGAGTCCTTTATGCTTTGAGGTGAAGAAAAACAACTTGAACAACAACAATTCAAGAAATAGGGCTTAGAAGGGAGTTCGGTGCTAGGCGGGAAAGGAGTGATGTGCGAGAGCCGGAATGACCGATGTGTGGGTAGAGAGCAGGATCCAGAGCCAGAGGGGAAAACGAGAAGGAAAGAGCGTCTCACGCGGATCTGATCATAGGCGGCGGAGTAGGCACCGCCCTCTCCCCCACGTCCATCTCCAGGCCGCGCCTCGTCACGCCCGTAGGCTGGCACTGTGCCGTCGGGGGGATAGTCGCGCTCTCCGCATCCCAAGGATTCGGGTACGCACACCCGACAATAGGCACATAGTACCCCGCTGTATCGTCTGCATTTGCCCAGCCGTTCCCGGCATCAGCAGTTTGCGTGCTCGAAGGTGTGGTAAACGTCGGTCCGGGGAGGGTGATCACTCCTCCCGTAGGGACGTACTGTGGGAGGAGGGCGACAGAGGCCGGGGGGAGGTAAGACAGCCCCGCGGCAGAGTTCATTGATATTATTGGCCAGTGAGAGAAGCTCGCCAGCTGGTCAGCAGCGATCGTCCCCGCACCCACACCGCCCGTTTGCCAGCTCTGGAGTCCCGCAGTCGGGGAAGGCATCGACACGTCTGCCGAGAGGGCGCAGAAGTCGACCGCGTCCCTCGGGTCGAGAGGGATCCAGCCGTGCTGAAGCCCGAGGCTGTAGGACCATGAGGGGGACTCGATGTTGCCCGTTACGGAGGAGTTGCCGATCTTCCAGGTCCAGAAGAACCAGTGCTGGAGCGCGTCCATGCTCGCCATGACTACTTCCTTGGTCTGCTGGATAGTGGTCGGCGACCAGCTGCCGTACTCTGTCCACTGGTCACAACTCCCAATGACAGTCGTCGTGCCCGGATACGTGCCTTCATACCGCGTGCCAAGGCCAACCCCGTTCACCCATTTCCCACAATCGTTTACAGCAGCACTCCATTCCCCAGCATGGGAGAACCCGAACTGGTCCATGCTCTGATTCAACGCGGGACCCCAGCCCGTGCACGGGCTCGGGATGTAGCTGGACAGAGGGGCGTTGCTCGCGTCGTTGAATGCATTGTATGGATGAGTGTCCATGGCGATCCTGTCCGAGCCTTGGAGGAAACTGGCCCATTGCTGCATACCGATGAACCCGTCGTGGATGCCTATGAACGGGCCGTTCCCCTGCCCCAGACCGGTGATGTTCCGGATCATGGTGTATGCTTCGAGGTAGAAAGTCTGCATCTGCGGCTGGCCGATCGTGTCTACCAAAGCCTCGTTCACGACGCCGAAGTACTGTACGACCTGGGAGTACTCGGGCTGGGAGACGAACTCTGCCAAGGTGCGGATATATGCTAGTGCGCGCTGGGCATTTGCGATGCCCATGACGCCGAAGAGGAAGTTGACTGGCCCCAGTTTGCCAGAATGGTTCCACCCGTTCTGGGAGCCGGGGATAGTGTGCAGATCCATGTTGATTCGCAGCCCGTACTTGCGTGCCCATTGGATGGCTTTGAGGAAATACTGCCATGCGAGATGCGGGACGAAGGGCTCCCCGGGGTAGACCTCGATCGCCCAGTAGGGTATGGGAATGCGCACCCAGTTAAGCCCCGCAGCGGCGATAGCGGCAAAGTCGTCTTCCGTCTATATGCACCAGACGCTCAGCACCGCCCAGCTTCGGGGAAGAAGAGACTCACAATGAAAGTGCTGTAATGCGCGTCCAGCATGGCGGTCGCGTTCCCTGTTTTGTTCATAGCGACCGTAAGTGTCCACTCGTCTACAGCGTTGTAAGGCGGGGCGAAGTCTCCAGTCTGATATGGCTCATACAGCGCCGGTACGATGAACGGCTCCGTGACGAGCCATCCTCCCAGGTTCACGCTATCCCAACTCAGCGGGTCACTCAACAGTACATAAAGGAGACTTACCCGCGAATTTGGTCAACTCCCCATCTCCAGGTCTCGTTCAGCCTCGGGGTCCATTCGTTGGCCTGTGCCCCGCCGACAAAGGGGTTCGAAGGATCAAAGTACCACGTCCCGCCGAACGCGTTCGTGTAGACAAACGTACTCCCATCGTCGCGGGTGACCGTGCTCCCATCGCCGCCGGTGATCGCGCCCGTGAACGCCGGCGCGGGGGTGGCGCCGTTCCCACCACCATTCCCGTTCCCGCCGGTACTGCCGTTATTCCCGCTAGTCCCCCCGGTGCCGGAATCGCTCGCGGTCGACCCAGAGCTCGAATTCTGGTGCGGCTTGATGAGCAGGAAGTAGACGGGGATGATGACCGCGAGCGCGATGATGCACAGGATGATCAATATCCCCCAGAACCAGAGCCAGCCCCGTTTCTTCCTTACTTCCGGATAGGTTTTCTCGCTCATCCCTCCCGCAGGGTACCCGCGAGCGGGGGCGTACCCCTCCCCGTACTGAGCCCCGGAAAGCGTGTCCCCGTCTAGGTCGCTCCTGTTTGCTCCAAGGGGGATCATAGGCGTGCCAGGCTTGCTCCCTTCGTCGTAGTACGGTGTCCTATCTCCTGGATCGTCTCTGTACCCAGGTCCAGGAGCGGGATAAGCAAGCCCGGAGGGGTTGAGTACGCGGGTCGAGCCCGCGTAGTCGGAATTCCGGTATGCGGGGTGGGAAGGGTAGCCGTACTGCCCAAGAGAGGAAGCGATGCTATCCCTCGCTGCTCCCATCTGAGGTGGTACCATCCCGCTGACGTTGAACGTCGAGCGAGGAGGAGGATCACGGTCGAGGTCGAGGTCGAGGGAATCGGAGTACTGACGCTCATGTTGCGGTGAGTATGGTCCAGGGGGAACGAGTGGTGCTGTGGGCGCTATTGGTGTTGTTGGAGATGGAGGGGGCAGATTGGGAGACATTGACGAGTAGCCAGATTGTCGGCGGGTGTGTACGGGCACAGAAGTGTATTGACCTGGTGCGGACATGGTGGTCGGTGTTGAAGGTTGAACAAGTGTTGATTGATTGTTGATTCAACACGACTCCACCACGCGTTGCCAAGAAAGGAAAGAAGGAATAAAGCTGAAATTGTAAGAAGAATGAACGTCAATTCCCTACCCCCAGAAATATCCGAGGGAATGCACTGGACAGAGGACAACGACAGAGACAGGGCGGGGGGAAAGAAGTGAATGAAGAGGCCAATGAATGGAACGACTACAACGCCCGCCATCGGATCATGAAAATAACACCGTACGACTTCTGTCCGCCATCGCACAGCTATTAATGGATGATGTCACTTTTAGGTAATATACATTGTCACTTATTTTAATATTAATATACTAATAATACATAGTATTAGATATCATTTCCAAGCACACCAAGAAAATCGACAAGACCAGACAGTACAGCACCCTCTAATTTCTCCCCCATCAGACGCGCCCCACTTTTCCACCACGCCAGAAAAGTCAGAAGCGCAAGCACAGCCACGTCTAGTCGCCCAGACGACATGACGTGACCCATCGGAAAGGAAGCTTAGGCCCTGTGCCAAGCCTTTTCTCTCTTCCGCGCGCCCTTGCTTGTTAACGTTCCGCCTCATCGTCTGTACAAAAGCTGCCAGAGACTGTGCGTTCCCTGCCAAGCTACGAGGCGTAAACAATGAGGTACTACCGCACACCGGCACTAGTACTAGCACAAGACGAGCGTATCGCATTCCTTGCAACACGGAAATACCGGCGCGTTGTCCCTCCGCTGCCACCGGATATGGAACTTGCATGAGACCCATTGTTGTGGTTTTGTGATTGATGGCATCCCTCTTCTGGCTTTTCTCAGAGAACAGCAGCATAAGCAAGTAGATCATAGCTGCTATGTTCCTTGAACTTATACTGGCAGCAAACGGTCTTTCATCCCCCAGCTCAAACTACCACACATTCTTCTCGAGCATCCTTAGTCAACTAAACCGCGCGAGATGTAGCTACTTCAGCGTATGGAGAAGCTCACAGCCTCGCTTGCCCCTTGTGCGACTTGGCCGGCTCGCCCAGAGCGTACAGAGCGTTGATCTCCTTCCTGTATCTCGTGACTGCCGCCGCTCTGTGCACAAGTCAGTAACGTCTCAACCCAACAGGAAAGGGGAAATGAACTCCAAACACAGGAGAACAGAAAGCGATTCACACCATCAAAGCCACTCACCGTTTGATCTTGAGCGTGGACGCTAGGAGGCCATTCTCGATCGTGAATGGTTCCAGGGCCAAAACGACTCTTTTCACACTCTCGAACCTGTCAATACCGTCACTGCCGCCTTCTCCCCTCACGCATGATGCAGACGCACCCTTTGAGCCGCTCATGCGAAGCTTGGGCGATCATTTGCTCAAGTACTCTCCCTACGACGGAGGCGTCCCCCGCTGCCTGGAGCAGAGCAGGCTCGTCTGTGTGAGCTACTCCCTTTCCCCATACCTCGCCAGCAAGGGCAGCCAGCGCCGCCCGGTCAGCAATGACCACCGCCACCACGTAACTCTCCTTCCCCTCCCCGTGCACGAATATCTGGGACACGATCGGCAGCGTGCTATACGCTGCTTCTACCTTCTCTAGCGCGACGTATTCCCCCTGCGACAGCTTGACGATGTTCTTAATCCGGTCCATGATGCGCAATCTTCCTCGGAAATCGAAGGATCCGATATCCCCAGTGTGGAGCCATCCGTCGGCGTCAATGGTCTGCCTGGTAAGCTCCTCGTCTGCCAACGGTCAGCCCCGGGCGAAGCAGACAGGGGAGTGCATACCCTTGTAGTACTGCTTGGTAACACAGGTCCCACGAATGCACACCTCGCCCCTCGGGTCTGGCTTGTCCTCAGCTCTGTAGCCCATCTCAGGCACAGAGACAAGCTTGATCTCCATAGCTGGTAAAGGCCAGCCCACGAAACCGCCAGGCAACGGGTCCCCTTCAAAGCTCCTCGTTGCTGCCCCTGCGCTCTCTGTCATCCCGTATCCCTGGAGCACCTGAGCGGACAGAACAACCTTGACGAAATCGATCACTTCGCCCGAAATGGGCGCTGCGCCTAGAGGTATATAGCGCAGGTTTCCCCCTAGGAGAGCGGCGATCTTCCGGAAGACGAGGGCATCCCACACTGCGTGCTTGACGGTGCCTGTCGAGTGAAGATTGGCGAGCTTCACTTTGAGCCCATGTCGCAATAAGTCCCCGCTGAACCCTGGTGCGCGGACCACAGGCTGCATGACTCCGTACAGACGGTTCAGGATGCGGGGGACGACGGTCATGGCGAATGGCTTGAGGATGCGGCAGTCTTCCAGCAACCGGAGAGGGTTGCCGGTCGAATACCCCACTGCGAGACCCAGGGCAGTGACGGTCTGGTCCATCGCGTGCTGTGCTGCTGTGAGTCACTGCATCGTAATTGACCGAGAGAGCATACAGCATATACGTGCGCGAGCGGCAAGCAAGAGCAATAGACTGCGTTTGGCGGAAGGTCTGGCATGGCGCCTATGAGCCAGCTATAGACGCAGCACACGAGGTTCTCATGCGTGAGCACCACGCCTTGAACTGTTTGAGCGGAGCGTATTATCGCAAGACAAGTTGCTGACCTTTCGGCATCCCGGTAGTACCTGAAGTATACGAGATGCTTGCAATATCCTTCGGCTTGGGGTATCGAGTTCCTCTTGGGTGGTCGCTGCCAAGTTGTTCCACTGCAAACCATGTAAGCGGCAGAGGAAAATACAAGCAGAACACACTCACGTTGTCTCAGAGACATCACCTTGACGCCCTTCTCCTGTGCCCAAGTCTCGAAAGAAGCAAGCGTGGTAGGCTTATGATCGTCCATGCAGATGGCTATCCTCAAGCACGGACATTTTCCCCGGCCCAACGCCAGGACTTCCTGCAAATGTTCTTCGGAAACGAACACGAGCTGAATTGCGGCATGGTTGATGACGTATTCTGTCAATGAGACGTTGAGAACATGGGTTGGGAATGCACGACGAGAAGCCCACCACAAGCATCGTGCCCCAAAGTGTCGTAGAGTGCGACATTGACCCGACTGAACGACATCAGCCCCTGATCTATCAACTGCCATTCTTCGTCGACCTTGTCAACATCTCGTCCACAAGCATGGTATAAGCACGTACCTGGACAATTCTTGCTCCATATCCCAACTGTCTCAAGACCCTGGTCGTTCTTCCCCAAAAGCCCTGCCTCGTATAACAATTCAATACCGCTCCCTATATCCTTCACCCGTCTCGCGCCCTCTGCGTAGGTCATCCATTCGTACTCCGTTCCGTACTCTACAGGCGTGTCGAGCGTTGCGGGCTTGACGATCGGAAGCCTGCCTAGCCAACGGTAATTCTGGGGATAGCGGGCAAGCGCGTCGTCAAGGATCTCGGGCACAGTCTTCCACGGCAGGTCGGGGGAATCCATCGTCAATAGCTCGGGATGTAACGCAGCGCGATAGTGTCCTGCTTGTACGTTACTATCTTGGTCAAGCTGCGTTTGCCAAGTCAATCGTACCGGTCTGGCCAGGCTTCCGTGTGAACGGCGCTTCAATGGCCTGTCTATCGAAGTCGACAACACGGGGATTAGGGACAAGTATTCTACTTGAGGACATCGTCGAGCTCAGGCAATGGTGAGGGATAAAGGTGAGCAGATCCTAGGACAGTGGTCGTGCAGTCGTCGACTAATAACGAGATTTGTACCCTACAGAAGAAACCCAACCGCAACACCGGTAGTCGTTCATATGGAATGTCTCCAGGGGCCGGGAACGACTTAGCGCCGAACCGCCCCTGAAAAAAGGCATGCGCATGATCTGACCCCCTAACGATTGATGCGGCAATCTGATCGGTAACCATCATAACAGGGGCAATACATACCCACAACTTCTTCACAGGTTGATTATGAAGAGTCGCCGATCCAGAGAGAATTAGAATCAGGGGAAGTTTCGGACCCTGGTCAGGAGATTTCGATCATGTCAGAGGAAAGCAATGGTTTCGGAGGGTTTCAGGCTTACATAACCCGGGGAATTAGTAAGTGCGGCTCCGGTAAAGGCATAGACGCAATGCAAGCACACACGAGGGAGGTATTTAAATGCTCCTCGCCGGAGGCCACTCTCCACAAGTACTCACCGCGGCGAGAGAATATAAATCCCCATGAGCGCAGGTGTCTGTTGAAATCCGGGTATATAAGACCACCCGAGAGCACAGATGCACACCTGCTCGGTCTGCCGTACAAACGACGCGGATATCCATTATCGTGTCATATCCTATCTTCTCTTTCTACAACTTCCTAGTCTCTCCCTTCACGCATCTGGCGTTCCCGGGCGCCGCCAACCGAGGCGAGGAACTATAACCTAGCCTTGTCCTCCTCTCTCGGCTTTGGACTCCCCAGCGCATAGAGCGCATCGATCTCCTTCCTATACCTCTTGTACGCCTCCCTCCGCTTCAGCTTGAGCGTAGCGGTCAGGATCCCATTATCGATCGTGAACGGCTCGAGGGAGATATGTATCCGCTTGACGATCTCGAACCTTCACCAACGCAACCAAGTCAGCAAAGTCAACTCGCGCGGATGGTTCAAAGAGGACGCACCCCTTCAGCCCTTCCTTCTTCGCTTCCCTGATCATAAGCCCCAAAAGCGCATCCACGACCCGCTCATCCCCGCTCGCGTCGTCCATCGCCGCCCTGTCTTTCTCGGACACAGGCTTGCTCAGCACCTTACTCGCGAACGGGGCGAACAGGACCGGATCGGGCACGACGACAGCGACGACGTAGTCCTGCGTTCCTTCGCCATAGACCCAGACCTGGGAGATGAGAGGGATGGTCGAGTATGCCGACTCGACTCTCTCGAGGGCGACATACTCCCCTTGGGAGAGCTTCATGATATTCTTCCGGCACGTTAGTACGTTCTTCAGTGAAGACGAGGGGATGGGACGTACCTTAACACGGTCGATGATCGACAACCGACCATACTTGTCTATTATCGCCACGTCACCCGAATGCAGCCAGCCCTCATCGTCAACAGTCGCCTTGGTGCTCTCTGGATCTATTCCGAAATCAGCACACGCCACATAACGCCCAACGGACAGCTCACCCTTATAATACTCCCTGAAGCAGTTGGGACCCCGCATTAAGAGCTCTCCCCTCGGCTCAGGGACGTCCGTCAGGTACCCCATCTGGGGCACGTCGATCAGTTTTATCTCGTTCGCCGGTGACGGGCCTCCAACAGTGCCTCCCGGCAAAGGGTCGGACGTGAAATTGTGACACGCCGTACCGCAGTTCTCGGTCATCCCGTACCCCTGTACCATCTCGACGCCAAAGACGACTTTGAACCAATCGAGTACTTCGCCCGATATGGGCGCTGCGCCGGAGGTGATCACCTCTATCTTCCCGCCTAACAGTGCGCGGAGTTTGTTGAACACCAGCCGGTCCCAGACAGCGTGCTTCACCTGCCCTGTCGTGTGCAGCTTCTGCAGCTTCACAGAGATCGCGTGCTGCACCATCGCTCCCTTCAGCCCGCCCTTCAGGACAGGGTTGACGGCGTTGTAGATCCTGTTCAGCACACGGGGGACAGCGATGAAGCATTGCGGCTCGCATAGCCGCATATCTTCAAGTAACCGGAGGACGTCACCCGTCGAGTACCCGATCGCCATCCCCATGGTTATTGCGATCTGCTCGTGCACGCGCTGTGGGACTGTCAGTCCTGCGCTTGGATAAAGGCGCATATACGCACCCCGTATATATGCGCCAAAGGGAGGAAGCTGAACATCGCTGCGTTGTTCGAGTTCTTCATAAAGGGGCCCAGACAATGGCTGTACACGGACAGGGCGAGGTTGGCATGGGTGAGCACGACCCCTTTCGGGTTGCCTGTAGTGCCCGAGGTGTACGAGATGATGGCGACGGTCGAAGGGGTCGGGTAGCGCATAGGGCGCGGATGATCCTTACCCAACTTGTACACTTGGAAAGATGAGCTCGCGCCCCGACTCGAAAGGCTCTGCAACTCACCCTCGCTGAGCAACATGACCTTGACCCCTTTTTCCCTGCCCCAAGACTCGAACATCCCCCACGCGACCGGCTCGAGCTCGTCAAGACTCACGACGACCTTGAGGGAGAGACAGCGACCGCTCCCCTCGGGCCCTGCAAGAGCCAAGAGGTCCCTTATATGCGCCGCGGTGGTGAACGCAAGCTGAATACCGGCATGGTTGATGATGTATTCTATTACACGATCAGCACTTCACGACCCGGGAGGAAGACGGGGAAACGCACCACACGCATCCCTCCCCAGAGTGTCGTACAAGCTTACGCTCACTCTCGAGTAACTCAGCAGCGCATAATCGACAATCTGCCATTCGGGCCTATTGATGCTCCATATCCCCACTGTCTGGAGTCCCTCAGGATTCGAGCCCAGGAGTCCCTCCTCGTAGAGCCTATCCACGCCAGCTCCGAGCTGTTGACGCAGCGCGTTCCCCTCGGCGTAGGTGATCCAGGAATAGGCGCTCGCGTAGATCGAAGGAGTGTCGTGCGTCGCTGGCTGGAGGACGGGAAGGTGGCCAAACAAGCGGTAGTCGTCCGGGTAATGAGCACGGGCATAGTCTAGGATCTCGGGGATGGTGGTGTACGGCACCCCAGGGAGGGAGGTAGTGATCAGGTCCGGATGCGCGGAGTTCCTGTAGTGTCCTGGAGCAAGTCAACACTGGATGGAGAAAGGAAGAGGACGTACGCACCTGTCTGCCCTGGTCGCCTTGTTCCTGGGACTTCGAACGACTGCTTTGAGTAGTCGACTGGTAGAGGCCAGGGGAAGAGCGCGTCATCCGGGTTTGAGGTGAGCATGTCGGATGGTGGGGTGGTGGACAGTGGATGAGATTGAGAGGTGATGAGGGTTAGAGGAGGAGATGGGGAGGATATAGCGGGGGAGGAGGGCGCAAAGGGTAGAGAGGGGGAGAGGGTGGCGGATGTGTAACCGGGGCTCGATTGACACCGGCGGTACAAGGTAAGGTTCGCCAGCTCAAAAGGGAGGAGTGGTGGTGTCGGCAGCGACAGGGACCATCTAAGAGAGACAGCGACGAGCGCACAAGCACGAGCAAACGTAATACCCGGCAGACTTAGGAGGGGATCAGCTGAGCACCGGTTATTCACTCTCTTCATCCATCCACCAGCGGTTAACACCCCGTCATCCACTTCCCCCCTCTCTTCATCCACGCTCAACCCCCCCGCATCCCCTTTTAACTGCGGCCGACAAAGACCCCTCAGCATGATTTCCCACGGGCCGAGCGCCACGTAACACCGTTCGTAATCTGCGGGGAAGGGTCCGGTTATTCATACACAAACGGGCTGGTTCACGTGATTAATGCTCTGTCCTTCAAGGCGAATGTGGATGCTGGAATCCACCAGCTTTCCGGGGTTGCGCACACTGGCGACCCACGAGCAAGTTATGACGCATGTACACCGGCTCATTGTCCGTAATGATGGTTGTTACATCCAGCCATCGGTTGTGACAGCACCCTCCAGCTTTTGCTAACCCTGACCGGCTACCCGAGCCATCAGACGTCAGGTAATCGGAATATTCATTCATACAATATACGAATATGAAAAATCAGACGATGATAATGGGATATCTGTTCGGATATCTAGGGATGCCTATTCACGCGTTACACTGTCCTCCCTCTTCCCCCTCCCTCTCCTCCGACCAGGCGCATATCAGCCCCGTACCCGACCCCCTCTTCCCCATCGGCGGTTAGTAGATGCATCCATCCCACGCCCATCATGAACAACCAGCATTGCAAAGGATACCAGTAATCAACCACTCCCACTAGTACTCTTCCGAAACAACTTGTTCCAGCCCCGAGCCTCACCCCTATGTAATCGTCCTACTCCTATCATATCCGGATCCTTCAACACAATAGGTCCGTTAATGCTCCCAACCTACGAGAACCAAGTCCGTCCGTGTGGTATTTAGGTTTTCATAGAATATAGGAGATCCGAAGCACCTCATCCCACTCCGCGCTCGTCGACCACCCTGCTCCCTCGCATTGCATCGCTCCAGCCCAAAGATCGCTTAAATCTCAAGCTAGGCCAATAAACAAACCACCTGACCCCCACTCATGTTGCGTACATACGGATCCGGAGGTGAACAGTGCTTACCAGTCCCGCACCCAGCGACCAGATCTCCGCGGCGCTAAAACATCATCAACCCTACACCGTCACAGGATCTCCCGAGACATTTTCTCGATAATAAAATCCAATATTGATATTATTCTATTGAGGACCACTCCCATCTGCTTGTACAAACTTCTCTAATAGGGAAGATGATACCCTAATACCTATAGGCTGAAATGCCAGTGCCTGGAATCTGCAAGTTCCAATTCGGTTCAGGAGCCCTGCCCGTTACGCTTCGGCTCTGGCTGGCGATGTTCCAAGGGCCCGAAATCGGCATTTGTTCAGAAGGAAAAGGCCCAGCCGAACCCTTACCTCTAGATTCGTGCGAAGAAAATAGGAAGAGAAGGGCGAGAGAGGAAGGATCCCACAGCTCTCCATATTTGGGGAAAGCGAGCTTCACCCGAGAAGTTTGATCCTAACGCCGACTTCTTGCACAACAGGGCACAACGGCTGATGCATTCATATTTGATTTTGGACAGGATCGGGGATGTATACTAGAATAAGCTATTGCTGACTATGGGATAATGTGCGAGGAATAGAGTTAGGTGTAAGTGTACGCGTATGGGTAGGGGGACGCCTAGGCGCGAGGAGAGGGGGGATGATATGCCCATGCCATTCCCTACTGCTGAGCCGGGTGACAGGAGCTTAGAAAGAGACGAGCAGGGACGGCCTAGCGCAACTCTCTTTCGGAGGGGTGATATCCCTTCCCATCCTATCAGTCCCACCGCAAGAGGGAAAGGAAAGAACGACTCACGCAACGTCCAGTACGACATGCCATCCCTGCCACCTGACGACTTCTACCAGAAGCGCGAGCCTAGGCTCTATGGGGAGGAAGACGAGCGCCTGCTGGAGTAGGAAGGCGAGGGTTCCGTATACTGCTAGGAAGGAGAGGGAGAGGAGGGTACGCTCAGAGGTCTTGTGGTGTATCCAGCGGCCTGTGGTTGGGTTAGTTATATATGATGGGAGGGAAGGGAGAGGGCATACTGAGGAAAGCGTGTGCGAAAGTGGCGAGGAGCTGGAGAACGCTGATGCTGCGCAGCAGGGGGAGCACACCGGGTACTGCATGTATCATGCCGGAGAGGAGGGAGAGCGCGAGGAAGAGCGCACTGAGGCGGAGGGCATTGGAGAGGATGCTGAGAGAGGAGAGGAACTGCGAGCCTAGATATATGCGCTTGGGTTAGCTGTGCACTGGGAGAGGGGGCGAGTACGCACCAGGAGTGGTCTTCTGCGTCCAGTCGTCTCGCACCATCTGGAGACGGGCTTGGAGGAAGGTGCAGTAAGGGGGGATGGCTGATCTGCTTGGGTACATGTTGGCGAGTTGGCGGGAATGGACGTGTGGGACGGGTGTCTAGCAGTGGCACTAGTGGAGTCGTCGAGGTGAGGAAGGTGTACAAGGGTGATGTGAGCTGTATGCGTGAGGCGTGGGTGTCGTAAGTGCGTGAGGGGTTCGTACAAAAGGAAACGAGGAGAGTGAGGCACACCAGCCAGAGGAGGGGAGGGAGGAAGGGAGAGAGAGAGTCACGTCATGTCTTATATCCCCCCTTCCTGACACAGTCATGCCTCTTCCCCAAACAGCGGTACACGGGAAAAAAGAGTGGAAATGCCCTTCCAGATCGGCCTCTCTCACCCGGATCGGAACAGGCGATCGCGTAGCCTCTTCTGGTAATCGGGAGCTTGCACGGGTATGATCCAAACAGCGGGAGCCTGAGATCGGGAATATGAGACACCAGACATCGTGTGTCGCCGTGTTCTCGCGTTCGTCTTGGGTGGAGAGCGGCTCTTGGCCGTCAAAGTCCGCGCAGATTGTAGCCTGCTATTCTCTCGAGCTGATCTTCCATCGGTACATCGGGTGCACAGACGCAGGTGGCAAGGTATCGTACCAGAGCGCTGGTGCCGAACGCCCACACAAGCACACTACGAAGATTCAGATGCAGATGAACAGCCCCCCGGGCGAGCTTACAAGGCGCGCGAAATCCACGCAGCTGAATTCGCGCATATGACAAGAAGCACAGACCCGAAGCACCCGAAGCACTAGAGAAAGAAGCAAGGAGGAGGAGGTCGTCAGAAGAACTGGTATGCTGCGCCTGACGGACGTTGACGCGTGAGTGGGCCGACATCTTCCGTCGTAGCCTTTTTCAGCGGTAAGATCTTATCACCACGCGTATGTATACTCAGCCATTGTCCACCGCTAACCGCCCAGCGAGCAGCAGTCCACAACCTAAAGGACTAACGAACCTAACCAGCCTCGCTCAACCCAACCCAACCCAACCCAACCCAGCGCAACCGAGAAGCCAAAAAGCCACAACTCCAACCCCTGACCAAACTTGAACCGCCGTCCCGTAAGTCCTGATACATCGGGATCTCATCGTTCAATTTTTAGCTCTCAGAACCCTCGCCACACGTCTCCGTTCGGCGTTCGGCTTCGCAACTTCCTTCTCGCAGCGAGGTTAAGGTCAGGTCAAGGGGAGAACACACGGAGTGTCTCGGCGTTTGCCCCTTCTTCCTTGTTTAGTGTCTCAGTACTATGTCTCAGTGGCTTGGTATGTATGTCCGCCGGTCTCCCCTCTCCTGGTCTTACTCGCTGCGTCTCGATCACGCGTGAGGTCCAGACCGATCACGCCCCAATCCCGCAAATTTCAAACCGAGAAGAATCAGAAGCATGTCCGTTTATCGAAGCGTGTCTCAGCAGACACGGAAGCCAAAAAATGCCTTCATGCCCGATTGATGTGGTCTATTACTCTATTGAGCCAATCGGTTTCTTATGCCGCTGATGAGTGGACCGGGAGGCGGACCCGGTGGTGAGACATCATTATCAGCCACGCAATTTATGTCTTCTTCTGCAATATTCCCTGTATCCCGGTGAACGAGCGAATAAGTACTTTTTCGGTCCGGCATGAGCCGAGTGAACCGACATCCTGGGAACTAATAGGCTGCTGGCGCTGCTTGTAGAGTGGGATGACCTTATCCCCTTCATACGGACCTTTCTTGCATCGTATAAAACATCTGCAGGCCCGTGCGCGACAAGCAGGGTTAGCATGCGTCGCCTACACCTCCTCATCAAGCAGCACGCGTCTGAGTATGCAGCTCGGCTTCTCCCGAAGAAAATCGAATACCCGTGTTGTCTTGTGTGAATGAGAATACGTGCCTGACACGGGCTTCTCCGTTGCCTGATGGGGTTTGGGAGTTCTTGATGGGCGTTTATTGCATGAAGTAGATGGGATGAATAATGGCAAGATGGTATAGGGAATAGGAATAGTAGCTGCGTATTATTGGCTCACGGAGAACAGAGCACTCCACCCTGGGTAAGACGCCGCTTTCGCAGCTCCTTGCAGGCTGATCACTGATCGTCACCATCAGTATTACCATTCGCCCTTGTGCACTGTCCGCGTTCTGCATTTCCGCACTTCCCAAATTCAGCAATATATGTCACGGAGCATATCCCGCCGGAGAAATGAATGGCCTCGCGCTGATCCGAGGTGATGCGGTCTTGTCAGAAGGGGACATATGCAGGTTGCAGTGCAATAAACGCATTCTCTGCTTCTTCAGGTATCGAGTCATACAACAAAACGTTGTTCCGTACATGTATTGATTTCCATTTCCGTATTCCTGAGTGGTGCCCTTCAACCCAGCTTCCTGGAGCCCGAGCGACTTAGAGCGCCTTCCGGCTGGGCGGTTCCCCACTCTCCTTCCTCCTCTTCCAACCCAGTTCTTTCCACCCCTCCCACCCGCCTTTCATCTGCCCAATCCCAATCCCCAGCTCCCTCGCAACCTCCGTCTCGTGCGCCAGGACACTCATGACGTTATCCTCCATGTCCATCCTCGTCAATCGGGCGATACTCTCATACGCGAGAGACAGGTCCTCATGCATCGTATGCGACGGTTTTGCTTCAGGTCCTTCAGCGGGGTAGGCCCAGCAAGCGCAGGGCCAGCGAGCAGAGGGGGAAGGGAAGGGACTGTAGATGTATCGTGAATGACAGGTGTCTCCACCCAGGAGGACATAGGTGTCGGGAGAGGTAGAGACACGGCACAACGCTACCATATGTCCTGGACAATGCTATTCCGTACCACGAACAACTGTGAGCGAGCCTCTGCAGCAGAGGTAAAAGAACCCACCCCAGGCGCCTGGGCAAGCCACAAACCCCCATCGCCAAACCAGTCCCAAGCTTTCTCATAACTCCCCAGCTTCTCCCACCCCCTTCCCCTCCCTCTCGCACCCTCTTCCCCAACCTCCCCAACCCAAGCCGGATGTTCCCAAAAGTCCTCAGGGATAGGATACGCATACTCGAGCCCTCCCTCCGCCCAGGCCTTCGTCCCCGGCCCGAAGAGGACAGGCAACGATGTCGGGAAATCGGGGAGAGCACCGAAGTGGTCCAGATGGGCGTGGGAGATCAGAAGCCCTGTGAGCGTGTTGAGCGTTGCGGGCGGGGGGAAGAGGTGCGTGAATAACTCTGGAAGCTGGGCGCTGGGTGGGACGTGCACTTCGAATCTGGTACGGGTGTTCTCTGCTACTGAAGGTCCCAGTCGGTCTACGTCCTATATCCCCGATAGCGTGAACGGAGTCCATTATCGAATAGAGGGTAGACGCACACTAACGAGCCCCGCATCCCAGAGCCAACGCTCTACCTTTCCCTCAAGTTGTTTCTCGATAACCCAGGAGAAGACGACCGCCGTTTCCTGCTCCTGCATCTCCTCCTTCGTCCCCCGTTGGCGGAACTGGATCCATCGGGCAGTCAGCTCACCGCAGTTCATCAGCGTGAGCTTGACGACTGCGTTTGGGGAGGAGGAGCCGGGGATGGGGTGAAAGGGGAGTGAGAGGGGGTCGACGTGCGCTGCTTGGGTTTCCATCGCTGTCGCCGTCGCTATCGTTGTGGATGAAGAGGGCGTGGTGGTGCATCATGCATATGCTTCGCTGAGTTAAGTACGTCGAAGGAGTATTCTCGGGAATCCACGCCATCTCAAGGACCCACGACCGCCAGCGAACTGCTCCGCAGAAAACGGCCTGATGGAATGGACAACATATGGATGGTGCAGAGGGATGAATGGATCGGGTGATGGGGGCGTGGAACAGGTACTTCAATTCAGTTTCCTCGTGGGAGGTTTACGTTGGCTGACCCGATTCTAGAAGGGACCGACCGTCTTACTGCTCTGGATAGTGATGTCTGGGTTGTTCTGGGCCGGGGCTCGTTGACTTCCTCCCCTGGGCTGCTTGTATAACTGCGAATCCAAGGTGAAAGGGGGACGGACAGACAATGAGAATGCCTGCGATCTCGGGTCTATGCCTGAAAACGACTGGATGACTCCTTCGGGTGCCGGGCTGCGATTCTGTGTCTGTCGATTGGTAGCACTACCTGCAAAACAGGACAACGGAATGACATAAACAGGCGGAAATGAACAAACCCCTCAGTGAGATAATTTCGTCATATTCGTCCTCTCATTCTTATGAGTCATAGAGTGGTACGAGGACCCATCAACCTCAATCCTTGCAGGCCACAGGGAACGCTAAATCGCCTCTCTCCTTGGAGGTTCCCCAGACTCCTTCCTCCTCTTCCAACCTAATTCCTTCCATTTCTCCCACCCACCTTTCATCTCCCCGATCCCCACGCCTAGCTCCCTTGCAACCTCCGTCTCGTGCGCCAACACACACATCACATTCTCCTCCATCTCCATCCGCGTCAGGCGGGCGATGCTCTGATACGCCTGCAAGAGGTCATCGTGCATCGTATGGGACGGTTCGGTATCCAGACCCTCGGTAGGGAGAGCAAAGCAGGCACAGGACGCGCGGGCTGAGGGCGACGGGAAGGGGCTGTAGATGTGTCGCGCGTGGCAGGTGTCGCCGCCCAGGAGCACATACGTGTCTGGGGAAGTGGACACGCGCGCGATGGCGACCATATGTCCCGGGCAGTGCTGGTGCAGACAAACGAGAGAAGGGTAGCACATTAGCGAGAAATTCATCAACATGAGAGGGTAAAGCTCACCCCAGGCGCTTGGGCGAGCCACAAGCTGCCATCGCCAAACCAGTCCCACGCATGCTCAAAACTCCCGACCTTCTCCCATCCTTTCCCTCTCCCTTTCGCTCCCTCCCCTCCGACTTCCCCAATCCACTTCGGATGCTCCCAAAAGTTCCTCGGAACGGGGAATCCCAAATCGAGGGAACTCTCCGCCCACGCCTTCGTCCCTGGACCAAAGATAACAGGCAGAGAAGCCGGGAAGTCGGGTAGTGCACCATAGTGGTCCAGATGGGCATGAGAGATGAAGAGTCCTGTAAGGTTTGACACCGTTGCAGGTGGTGGAGAGAGGTGGTTGAGCAGCTGCGGAAGCTGCGCGGTGGGAGGTACGTTGAAAATGAACCTAGACCTGAATAGGCTTGCCATCCCTTCCCCAGCGCGATCCAGATCCTTCATGCATGTGAGCGGAGGCCAACACCAGAATATCACCATAGACAAAGAGGACGTACGCTAATCACCCCAGCATCCCACAGCCATCTTTCAACTTTGCCGTCATCGAACTGTTTTTCGACCACCCAGGCAAAGAACACCCCTGTCTCCCGTTCCTTCATCTCCTCCTCCGTCTCGCGTTGCCGGAACTGGACCCAGCGCGTCCAACTCTCACCACAGTGCAGCAAGGTGAGCTTCACCACTGCACCTGGAGAAGTGGAAGCAGGGATGGGGTGGAAAGGGAGCGTGAGTGGGTCGATGTGATGTGCTTCGGCAGCCATGGTTCAATGGGGGTATCGGACTGGCCCCGAGCTTCAGTTTTAAATATTTCAGCCATGAGCCAGATCTTCAGTGATCAAGAAGTGTATTTAATCAGCAATTGATTTGCGAGCCAACTCGTAGTGAACGCAGACAAGAACAAGCAGATCCTACGACGCGGACAAGGATGGTCGGAGTTATAATTCTCACCGGGCGCTTATTCTCTTGTCCCTCTCGTCTGTACCCATTTTCGAACCATGCATCACCCAGATCACCATAGGCTTTAGTTACTAGAGCAATACTTTGTAATCTCTTTGATGGAGAACTTCACCGTGGATTGGAAAGTGGATCGACGATAGGACTCCTACAGCGCAGTTTGGAGCTCTATGAATCCTTCGAACCCGCGTCTCTTGCTCAGTCATCCATCTTGAGGTTCCTGCTCCACAAATGCTAACCAGCATAGTTACGTACAGAAATAGACCTATGCAGCATGGAGAACATCAAGCGGACAAACTGCGGGCGGGGCCCTTGGGTACTCGGATTTAACTTCCTTAAGCCGTCGTGGGTTTGCTTGTGGTCAAACGAGCTCTCCTGTTTGTTTTTTTTCCACTGTAAAAGCAAGGGTTTCTCTTTGTAAAGTTTGCTGTCTTTCCCCCGTCCCCCCCGTACCTTCTTCCTGCTCAGCACCCTTTACCGGAGCAGTTACAAAACCTCACGTCACCCAATAACAATTGAGCAAGCATTAATGACCGACGAACAATTAATAGCAACAATCCCTTTCTTGATAAAATTGTTTGCCGTAATGATTTCCTTGTTAACTTCCTTTAATATCCCAAGTTCTCAAGAGACCTTCAACTCGGCAGCGTATCATGACAACCTTAAATAACGCCTTTCTTCGGCGGTTCTCCACTCTCCTTCCTCTTCCAACCCAGCTCTTTCCACGCCTCCCAGCCGCCTTTCATCTGCCCAATACCAATCCCGAGCTCCCTCGCAACCTCCGTCTCATGCGCTAACACACACATCACGTTCTCCTCCATCTCCATCCGCGTCAAGCGGGCGATGCTCTCGTACGTAAGCGGGAGGTCCAGGTGCATCGTATGCGAGGGTTTGGCATCCGGGCCTTCGGATGGGTCGGCCCAGCAGGCACAGGGCCAGCGTGCTGAGGGAGAGGGGAACGGACTGTAAATAGGACGCGAGTGGCAGGTGTCGCCACCTAGAAGGACGTACGTGTCCGGGGAGGTGGAGACCCGGCCCAATGCGACCATGTGTCCGGGACAATGCTGGCGCAGAATGCATGATCAGCGAGCGGCTTTGGGTAGGAGAAAGATGAACATACACCAGGCGCTTGGGCAAGCCACAAACTGCCATCGCCGAACCAGTCCCACGCGTATTCGTAGCTCCCCACCTTCTCCCATCCCTTGCCTCTCCCTTTCGCACCTTCTTCCCCAACCTCTCCAATCCAATCCGGGTGTTCCCAGAAGGTCTTCGGGATCGGACGTCCCTGCTCGACCCCCGCCTCTACCCAGGCTTTCGTCCCTGGCCCGAAGATGACAGGGAGGGAGGCAGGAAAGTCGGACAGCCGCCCATAGTGGTCCATATGAGAGTGGGAGATGAGCAACCCGGTAAGTGTGGAGAGGGTTGCAGGGGGAGGGGACAGATGTTCCAACAGCCCTGGGAGCCGGGCAGAGGGAGGCACGTCGAAGATGAACCGAGGGCCGAAACTCGCCGCCAGGGTTGGCCCGAGATCGTTCGGATGCTTGACCATCTGTCAGTCTAATGTCGCAGTAACACAATCTGCCAAGTAGCAACGCACACTGACGACTCCTGCATCCCAGAGCCAACGCTCGACCTTGCCATCATCAAACTGCTTCTCGATCACCCACGCAAACACCACGCCAGTCTCCCGTTCGCGCATCTCTTCAGCGGTCTCGCGCTGGCGGAAATGTACCCATCGCGTGGTGATCTCCCCGCAGTTCAATACAGTGAGGTTGACAACCGCGCCTGGGGAGGTCGAAGCCGGGATTGGGTGGAAAGGGAGAGAGAGCGGGTCGATGTGATGCGCTTTGGCTGCCATTTTCCAGTGGAAGGGAACCAAGTACTTTGGCTGGACTCGACCTGGGCATTCTGCAGAGCTTTAAGTACACTGACGAAAGTGCTGATTGCTCAGCAATCCAAAATGCCCTGATTGAAACCGATGGTATCGGCAGGAACAGTTGCAAGCCATGAAAGTGCCCATCACGGCGTTAATGACAATGAAGTTATGGAGAAGTCCAACGGACCAACTTCACTTGACAATGCTGACAACGGACGATTTCAGGGAGTTCAATGAACGGCTTTAAAGCCCGCTGGAACGGTGATTAGGCCAACCAACGGCTGGTACTCCGCCGCCCTCCGCCCTTGGCCATCAGAGAGTGCAAGTTCGAAGTTTGTGAGCAATTCATCTGCGAAATATGATGGAGGTTCAGCAAATTATGAGTTCCTGGAGAAAACATACGTTGATCTAAACACAAACTGTATATACTTGCAAGAGGACCAGAGCGCACTATTTGTTATTAGTCATCGCACAGCCACTAATAAACCAGCGCTATCTTTTTTTTGGGCGCTCATTCTGGGTGGTCCCTGATCACAATTTCTCATCTACTCTTCATCCAAAATATACCCTCTCCTTCGCTTCAGCTCAGAATGCCTGCCGCTGAACTTTTCAACACTCAGCCTATTGTGCGCTTTACAGGACATGGCCATCTACGTAATCGCCTCGTGCTCTCCTTGTTGAGCGGCAAACCTGTACGCATCGACCAGATTAGGAGTGACGACAAGGATCCCGGGTTGCGAGGTGTGCCGATCCTCGACGTCCTTGCCAGAATGTCATCATACTAACACCTTTGTGCAGATTTTGAAGTCTCGCTACTGCGACTCCTCGAAAAGCTCACGAACGGGTCAAACATCGAGATCTCCCTCACCGGCACTTCTCTTCTCTTCGGCCCAGGCGTCCTGATCGGCGGCCCGATTTCGCATGACTGTCCTCTCACTCGCTCTGTGGGATATTTTCTGGAGCCAATACTTACCCTTGCTCCGTTTTGCAAGCAACGGGTAGAGCTCACTCTCAAGGGTATTACGACGGACGAGCGGGACCTGAGCGTGGACCTCATACGGACTGTCACCTTGCCCACGCTCGCCCCATTCGGCGTAGGCGAGGGTGTGGAGCTCCGCATCCGGAAACGTGGGGCTTTTCCTGGTGGAGGCGGAGAAGTGCAGTTTATCTGCCCTGTGGTGAAGAGTCTTAAGACGCTCAATTTTGTTGAACCCGGGAAGATCAAGAGGATCAGAGGGATCGCCCACTCTGTCAGAGTCAGCCCGCAGTTCTCTAATCGTATGATCGAAGCTGCACGGGGAGTGCTGAATAGATACATACCCGATGTATACTTGTACAGTGACGTATTCAAGGGCGAGGACAGTGGCAAGTGCGCCGCCTTCTTTCTCTCATCTTAAGGAACTACACTAATTTTGCCGCTAGATCCCCAGGCTACGCTCTCTCCCTTGTCGCTGAATCTACAACCGGCGCACTACACTGCTCTGAATCTGTCTCCCTACCAGGAACAACACCAGAAGAAGTAGCCCTCCACTCCTCGCGCGCGCTGCTGCTCGAACTCAAGAGGGGAGGATGTGTCGATAGGCTTCATCAGTGTTTAGTCCTGTTGTATATGGTGCTGGGGAGCGAAGACGTAAGCAGGTGCAGGATGGGAGAGCTGAGCCCCAGAGCGTGCGTCTTCATTCTCTACTCTCAACTTGGCGGTGCTTTGATACTTGCCTGTGTATGTAGCATTCAACACTTCCGCGACATCCGCGCATTCTTTGGAACGGTGTTCAAGATCTCTCCAGCAGAACCAATGGATAGGGACAACACGGAGCTACTAGTCTCCTGTGTGGGCATCGGATATGTCAACGCTAACCGAACTCTGGCATAATCCTTGCCAATTCACTGCAGGCGCCCAAGTCATATATTACTCGGTTGTACGGTATCCCAGCTAGCTGCGCCCATTGACCACCGTGCTCCCCGTTCGAGTGTGTAGATGCGGGTCCCGGGAGTGTGCAAGCACCGTCCTCGCCAGCTCGACCCATCCCTGTGCCTTCTCTCTCTCCGCCTTCTCGAACCCTCCAGCAACGTTCTTCTCCCCCCTACCCAAGCACGCCTCCACCAAATCGCACGCTTCGCTCGGCGCGTGCGTGTCCACCCATCGCACATACTCTGCTTCTGTCCACCCGTTTGTCGTGTGTGGCATTGGCAATGGGGAGAGAACAAGGATGTGGTGCAGGACGATGAGAGGTGGGAGGCCGGCTGTGTGTGCTGGTGATGTGAGGTCAGCAGGGTCGAGGAATAGGAGTGGCCTGTACGAGGAACGCGGGTTGTCAATATTTCACCCTTATAGACAGCATTGTATACTGATAATAACACATACCTGAGCCCCCTTAGCGCCCTGAAATCATCCCCAGCGTTCTCGAGCCGCAGTCTGCTGCCCCGTTTCGGCCCACTCCCATCACCGGATGAGACAAACTGATTAAGCGCAAACTCGAGCTGAGTCATGTCGCTCGTCAGCTGGAGCTTGCCACCTTCTCCTAGTGGGCTCGCGATAGACGCGTGCAACACGAAGTGCTTGAGGACATGTTTGGTTATTTGCATGATCCTTTGCGGGGTTCAGCACTCTCATTCAAAGCGGAAAAAGGGAGATAGTCGTACCACTCATTCCTCAGTTCTCCAACGTCAAACCTCGGCAGTATGTCTGTCCTTACAAGCGTAAGCTTGGTTATCAGATCATCCATGTACACGCTCGACGCCCCGCCCACAGTCGCGTCAAACGGTTTGCCATAATCGACCCGGTGTAGCCGGGCTATGATGGCGGCTGTCTCTCGCCGAATGGCGGACAGTAGAGGCTCGACAGCGCGTTGATAGGCTGCTTGGATCATCTGTATTATAGTCGGTATGATATGCAATGACAACTAGGGGACGGTAATGCAGACGCACTCTTGTGCTGGGCTCTACGATAGTCCATACACTCTCATGGAACTCGTCCTGCAACTTGCGTAGTCGGACACAGGTCTGGTAGAGTGTGCTGATGACCTGTGCATTGCCGATCTGCTGAATTGTCGCTCCTGGTCCCTGTAGAGATGTGGCAAGTCTGTCCTTAATGACCTACAGTCATCTTCAGCTTCGCACATCCGAGGAAGTCGCAAGACGTACTTGGCCATCGAGCCGCATGATCAAGTTGTCCAGGGAGCCTACCACGTTCCTCGCCACCGAACGCACCAAAAGAGGATCAAATCTCGCCTTGTCTAGCTCGTTCGCGATGGTCCGCACGAGGAGTGTAGCGTCCTTGTTCGCGACGACAGCGGAGACGGCCTCATTTAGCCTGACGGTGGAGCGAGAGAGGTACAGCGTCTCAAACTGAGAGATGGAACGTAGGATTAAGACTGTTTCTGGGCTGTGGTTGAACTGGGTCAGGTGATGAGCAGTATGCATGGAGGTTGGGATATCTACCTTTGTTGGGAGAGGGTATATACTGTATCGGTATGGACGGCGATCTTGGCGAAGAAGTCGTGGAACAGGCGCAAGAATCGCGGGTATGATGTGCTGAGGGTTTGTTGCAGAAATGTCGAGTCTGTCACATCGTCAGCACAGCACAATCAAATATCCGCCAGTAATGTGAACCCACTCCTCGCATTCTCCCTTGTATGCTTCTCGATCGCCTGGGACAGCGACATCCAAAATGTGGAACTGGGTTTATTTTCGAGCAACTTCATGCCTTCGTCTAGAAAGACAACCCCTGTAGCGGGGTCGCGTTTTCGCTGGAGTACCTTCTCCAGTGTGTAGACCTTGATGCAGCAAGAGGCCATGTCTTCGATCAGCAGATCAAGGCGGGACCACAGCGCTTGCGTCCATTGGGGAGCGGTGATCTGGGTAGGTTCCGTGCGGATGCGGGATTTGTACATCAGGCTGGGGACGGACGACGTGGGTGCCTCTAGATACAGGCAGACAATTGTCATGGTGGATATAAGCGCCTCGTGAGAGTGTACCCACCTTTGACAGCCGTCTCGCGCGATATCCGGTTCACATCAAAGGCACTCCTAATCCTCTCGTCCACCGCACCCGTCAGATCAGCCATCAAGTTCTGCACCAGCTTTGGAAGTACGCCGAGATTGTAAGCTGTCTGAAGAGATGAGGCCAGCAGCGATTGATCCAGGTTTAGCAGGCCGTTCGAGACCATGGTCTCCATTGAAGAGGTTACTCTGATCCGGTGGGATTCGATCTGGGCAATGTGCCGTGAAACAGCGCGTACTTGGGAGAGAGGTACACGTGGAGTTGCGGTTGAAATGGAGGTAGAAGAATCACCTTCTTGGTCGACAACAGTTACCGATGGGGCGGAGTAGAGTGACACTGCAGGCTGCTCAGCACAACTAAATCAGCTTGAGAAAAGCCCACATACCGAGTTCAGCGATACTCAATGCAGCTTTGGCGATCGCCCTCTCCTTATCCCCTTCCAAAACCTCCGTCGCGGCTCCACTCCCATTAACGGCATGCGAGGGCTCAGCATCCACCTCTGCCATTTGCACCTCAAGTCGTCGGGCGATGATTATGAAGCGCGATGTGCGGCGGAGAACGTCCGTTGCCAGCTGCAAACGCTGGAGGCGGACGACATGTGCTGAGAGGGTCGCGTGTGGTAATTGAATCTTATTTTTCAGCCTATGGGAAGCCAGTCAGAGGCAGTATCGGTATTTGCCAACTATAGGATGGCGCATACCGGTCCAGGGAAGTTTCAACCTGCTCCAGTCCATGCCTCACCGAGCCGATAGCCCTCTCCAGATCTGTGACTGTGCTCGCTTGTGCCAATAGAGCTTCATGGTGCGTCACGACGACATTTTGTAACTGCTTTGCCACATCGTCAATCGCAAAGTTCAGTTTGGCGATGGCGAGGGATATGTCCTCTTTACCGGCTTCAGAAGAGATGGGGCCTGCTCCTCTGACAATTGTTGTGCTTGGTTTGGGCTTAGAGGATGAGGGATTGTATGATTCGCGTGCGAGGATGGCATTCGCGTATTCGTTTGAGTCGAAGGAGGGATGGGCAAAGATGTCGTAGTCTAACCTCGTTGAGTGATTTTTTTCAGTAATAAAAAGTGAAAACATACCGACAGGTGCGTCAGCTGACATTGATGCAACAGTCTATTGGTTCCAGTAATTACGCATGTAGACACTTTTGCAACAATAATGCCTTTTCAGTTATTGTTAGTGACAAGGCTGTGAATAAGGGATGTTCATTCACGTGCACAATAATTATATTACTTCGCACGGACCCTGGCCACTTCCGTAACCAACATGTTCTGATAACTACTAGGCTGGCTTCGTACACTTCTCTTCTATCGCAATTACTTACTTAGCTTCACTACAATGTTTCCTAGCTTTATGAGCTCGTCAACGGCTGTTGAGCAGGAGCGAAGAGAGGACGATGTTCAATCCCTGGACGAGTCCCTTGCGCCTCCCTACGCCAAAGAGTTTATCTCTTTTATCAATGCCGCGCCCACTGCATATCACACATGTGCATTCTTTGCAAGTCAACTTCGATCAGCAGGCTTTATTGAGCTCCCTGAGCGCTCGTCTTGGCTGTCCATTCGCCCTGGAGGGAAATATTACACTACTCGGAACTCATCTTCTATCATTGCTTTCGCCGTAGGGGGCCGCTACACTCCACCCAACGGAATAGCAGCCATCGCAGCACACATCGACGCACTCTGTTGGAAGATCAAGCCTTATTCGAAAGACGAGAAAGGAGGCTTCTTGAGGTTGGGTGCGGCTCCCTATTCGGGAGGAGGGCCGAGCACGAAGTGGGACGCGAGCCACTCAACCTGGTGGGACCGAGATTTGAGCTTGGCAGGCAGAGTACTTGTAAAGGGAAAGGATGGGAAGGTCATTCAGAAGCTGGTTAATCTTGGAAAACCCAGTAGGTGATTCTTTCTTCCGGGATTGCACAGCGCTCACACAACTCAAGTTGCTCGCATACCAAGCTTAGCCAAGCACTTTGGCGAGCCTGCGTTGGGGCCGTTCAACTTCGAGACGAACATGGTACCCATCATCGGTATGAGCAGTGAAAAGGAGGACACCGACATTCCGGGGGTCATTGGGAAGCAGCATTCTGCCAGGTTGTTGAAGGCGATTGCCAAAGAGCTAGGTGTTTCCGGTGCGGGTCTCTCCCAAGATGACCATCGAGCAGGGGCTGAGATACTGAACAGCTCAGGACATCGTCGATTTTGACCTCGAGCTGTACGACATAACACCTTCCGTCTTCCTAGGCCTTGACGACGAGTTCATTTCCTCCCCGCGTTTGGACGACAAGCTCTGTTCCTTCGCAGCCATATCAGCGCTGCTCGCTTCCAGCTCCGATCCCGAGTTTTTCGAGCAGAGCGGGACGATCAGCATGGTTGCTCTGTTTGATACGGAGGAGATTGGCAGCAGGTTGAGGCAGGGTGCGAAAAGCAACTTCTTGCAGATTGTTGCAGAGAGGACCGTGGAGGCGCTCGGTGGAAAGGGAAAGGGCCCATATGGGCAGGTCATGGCCAATTCGTTCATGGTGCGTTCTAAGCCTTGACTTGGATTTCACCTGCTCACATATTGCCTAATTAGGCATCAGCAGATGTAACTCACTCCCTGAACCCGAACTTCTCTGAAGTCTACCTCTCCACCGCTGCGCCGTTGCTCAACAAAGGCATCGCCTGCAAGGTCGATCCCAACGGGAACACGACGAGCAACGCGACTAGCATGGCCCTCGTGCGCAAGATCGGAGAGAAGTACGGGTGTGAAGTCCAATGTGGGTCTGGCTCCTGTCATATCCCATATTCATCAGTCTGAGCACGATCCCTAGTATTCCATATTCGCAACGACTCCCGCTCCGGAGGTACAGTAGGGCCCATGCTCTCAGAGCGCCTGGGCATGCCTTGCGTCGACATTGGCATCCCACAAATGTCGATGCATTCTATCCGCGGGCTCACGGGCTCTAAAGACCCAGGCCTGGGAGTCAAGTGGATGGAAGGGCTGTTCAGAGGGTTCGAGGAGTTGTCCAGCTATGTGGGGTTTGAGTGAGGCGAGTGTGAGAGTTGTGTTGCCAGGTGCGAAGGGGTTTGATGCCAAGCAGCGATGATCACGGACTCAATTCTGGAAGAAATAGACTCGGTATCGAGTGCCTGTCGCATTTCCGCAGGTGACCCCTCTTAGGGCGCTAGTTCACTGTTAATCAGCGATTGTTCTCAAAGTTAAGCGCCCACGCCCGTCCCTTTGACGCCACCAAGAATTGCCGTCAAGATCTTGGCATTTCGAGTTGTTCAGGAGGCCTCCGGATGCTCTGGCTCGACAGGGCCGATCTCTTTGAATATCTGAGCACCGGACGCGAGAGGTCATACTGCAACTTGGCAAATGGGGCATTCTATACAGACTTCCTTCGCCATTATAGTGCCCGATGTGCTCCTGGATCCCCTGGATCGGTGCATGCCCCTAGACGGCGCCACGACCGCAGGTAGGACAGCGCGCCCTGATGAATATGAACTATTTTCGATCATGGCTGGCTTGGTCAAGCACACCCCCAGAAGATAGACGACTGAAGGCACTTGAGCGACGGCGTGGATTTGTGGATGGTCCGCAGGCCTACGGAACGAAGGAAATCCGCGGTCAGTGCCCCACGAGAGCCGGTTGGATGATAATGCAAACTTTTAGTGTTGACCATCAATTAAACTTCCTACCTGTTCTGGCTCAGGGTGATTCCTGTGTGTCGTCCGATGCTGGCCAAGCCACAACACCACACCCATGAACTTGCGGGTCGCGTGAGGCCAGCAAGTGCCTTCCAGAGGGTCTCGCATCGTGTTCGGAGACAGCGCCGTTATGCATCCATTTAGGAGTACCTTGCTTGCTTGACGAAGAAAGGGCATTGTACACGACCACAGCGAAGAAACCTCGCTAGAGTTTGTTACCCTATCATCGATCAGGATGTGAAATCTAGTCTCGGAGCGACCTCTTACCGGTGTACGATAACGCTGGTCCTTGCGCTTGTGCTTGTTCCTAAGCCCACGGATATGGAATGTGCTGCGGCCGATACACGTGCAGGATAAATCCTCAAGAAGTTCTACCCCTCATCAGAGTAACTTCAAAGAGCAGTAATGTTGAACACGGGATTCCATCTATCATACGGCGGATCTCTGGAAGCCAGTCGCCGCCGCCGCCGTTTGTTGTTCGAAAGCGGTATGAGGCTATATAATAGCAGTCCGGACTTAGTCACGCACCTCAGGTGTACATTCCAGACGGAGGTTGCGTGGCTAAATTTAAACATGTGTGCTTCCGCCTCTGCTCGTTTCCGAGCCCGATGTTGGGCTTCTTCCCACATGGGATAGGGACGAACGTGCGGAAATTCTTCCTGTCAGTTTGGCTAGTTTTCTGCTATGCACTGCACGTATCCATTGCGCTGTTAAACGGAATAATGGATTGACTTTAACGTGTGATCCTACGTCGCCGGGGATTGTGAAATGCCTGTGCGACAATGTCATTCAGAAGCAACAGGGGTGCGATGTCATAGAGTTGGAGCGGATGAATACCTTAGGGGGAGAAGACGTCCCTCACGACGGCACACCGCACCTCCAACTAAGCCTGAACATAATTCTTCCAGATGACTAGGGTATGCGGGCGGGGTGTAGGTGTCAATTGGCCAATGACATGACGTCTTCGTCTGTCATGAATTCCGATGTCAAGAGACCGTCAACCATCCCTGACCGATCGAGGCTAGTACTTTCCAGACCAGAGAAGTGATGAGTGCCAGTGGCCAAAAGGGTATAAAGAGGGCCGTGCTTACCTCGCTCCTACCCCAGCTTGCCCCGACCTTTGAGAGCCAAACACTGCGGTAAGAAAGATGAAGGCCGACTACCTCTACAAGCGTTCGTCCACGCTCTCGCACTTTCCCATTGCCCACTCTCCTCCAAACCTTCCCGTCCCTCTCAAAACCTCAGCGAGTCTATCTTTTCCCTGCCGTTCGCCCCTGTCTCGCTCTCTGGAGATGGATCAGGGAACCAATTCAGCCAACTTTCCTCCGAGGCCCTGGTCCCGCAGAGCAGCGACGCCTCTGCTCAGAATCCCTTCATCAACCGCAATGCCCGGCGCCCGCAGTTCAACACGAATCTGCAAGTACACGCGCCTCACAGGGAAGAACTCAACCTCAACCGCGTCCATACTTGTCCAGTTCCCGGGGTGTTCTCGTGTACCCCGGAGGCTCAAAGCACGACCTCGTGCTGTGTACAGAAGCCAGGTGGTGTGTTGCTCCACGTTCAGCTCTGGGATGTGGGAATCGGCCTGCCCAACAGCTGGGGCATTCACGGGCTCTGGTGAGTGTGTTCGTCAGCCGCCACTTTCATTCCCTGAAGCACGATCTTCTCTAGGCCTGACTTGTGCAATGGCGGCTATGATGAGAGCCACGATGGTGATGGCCGTGCCTACACCCCCGAACAGATCTCCGACGTGCTCGCTGCCTCCGGGCCCGACGGGCAGTCTCTCGTCGACTTCATGAACCAAGTGTGGTTAAGCAATGATGACTCCCCTTCTGAGTTCTGGGCGCACGAGGCGAGTGATGCGCATTTTCCGTCCGCTTCTGATGGCTGATGGAGGCGATGCAGTGGAAGACGCACGGTGTGCGGGTGTCGACGCTCGAACCAAGCTGCTTCAATGACTACCAGGGACTTTGTGTGCAAAGGACGCAAGCTCAGCCAGGTCGAGTACTACCTGCGTGCACAGGGGCCGGTCCAGGACGGCAATTTCGTGCAGAGTCACCCGACGAGGAACAGTAATTGCCCGGATGAGGGAATTGAGTACCCGATGAAGTACAGGGACGGAGAGCCTATGAATGATCGGGCAGGTCGTAGCTCGGGAAGAGAGGGCGGCAATGAGAGCAGGAGGGCAGAGCAGGGAGAGCAGGAGCATGGCAGGGAACACGAACGCGGTCATGAGAGCGAGAGCAGGAGGCGCCATGAAGAAGAGAGGCACCATGAGGAAAGGCACCATCATTACGACGATTTCTGATCACACTCGTGATCACCACCATCAACAAGTACGACTCGGAGCTGGCTAAAGTGAAGAAGAGCGTGATGTGTTCACATAAGATGTACCAGACCATTGAAATTAAATATTGAGATTGTTGACAGTACAATGATGAGTTGCTAAATCACGGTCCCTGGCCGTCACGTCAACGTTCACGACCATGAGCCCTCGACCCTCTCTCGACCTTCGACAACCAATACAATCCTTAACCACCTTCCTCACCCATCCTGCATACTTCTGGCATGTCGCTGCCCTCCTCCTACTGGGCGATGCCGTCTTGACACAGCTCATCATCCGCTTTGTGCCCTGTGCGCCCTCCATCTCCTGCGTACTCGGTAGCCGCTTGTCTGACCGGGCGCGGGCAAAGATACAGAAATCGACTTCTCTACATATGTTGAGCAAGTAGCTATATATGACAAAGGCGAGCGGGACTATGTATTGCTGACGGGGTCAACGGGGCCTGTAGTGTACGTCTATTCTGTCGTCCCTCGCCCCCCCGTAGGCTAACCCGATCAAACAGGTACCCAGCAGGCCACGTCTACATCCACTCCTTTCTCTCGCAGATCTCGCACGCTGGGCAAGACCAGTTCCTACTGCAGCAGATTTACGGCGCGCTTTACCTCCTCACCCAGTTTCTCGCCATGGCCGTATATCGCACGGCAGGTGGTGTGCCGAACTGGGTGCTGCTCCTGCTCGCCGCGAGCAAGAGGTTGCATAGTATATACGTATTAAGGCTATTCAACGATTGCTGGAATGTGTTGGGTATGATGGGAAGCATATTGGCATTTGCCAGGGGACATTATACCGTCGGAAGCGCCTTATTTAGGTGCGCGTGCTGTTTGCTAACTTGTCCACTACCTTTGGCGAGGAGACTCACGCATGCCTAGCCTTGCCCTGCTTGTGAAAATGAACGCGCTCTTGTACCTACCCGCCATCCTTCTCCTCCTGTATCAATCCCTCGGCGTCGTGGGCACTCTCCTCCAGTTGTGCACGCTCATCCTCCCTATCCAACTCCTCCCCGCACTCCCGTTCCTCCTGTTCAGCCCCTACTCATACCTCACGAGCGCGTTTGACTTAGGCCGTATTTTCCTGTACAAATGGACGGTCAACTGGCGCTTCGTGCCCGAAGCTACGTTCTTGAGTTCGCAATTTGCGAGACTGCTGATGACGGCACATTTGGGGATGCTGGGAGTGTTCTTGATTGAGAAGTGGAGTAAGAAGGACGGAGGCGTGATGGGACTCGTAGAGAGGGGGCTGAGGAGACCATTCAAGCCTGCGCAGTTGGTAAGGCCGTCGAGCGACTGTACGCACCTCTTTTTCGATTTTGAGAACGCAAGCCAATTGAAGTGTTCAGACATCGTTACGCTGCTGTTTACGACCAACCTGATCGGGATCGTTTATGCCCGTTCGCTACACTATCAGTTCTACTCTTGGTATGCTTTGCAGATCCCCTTCCTCCTCTGGCGAACACCATTCCCGGTGCCACTCAAGTTTGTCTCCTTTTCTGCGCACTCAATCCCCGTTTCTAATGTGCTCTTAGGTTGTCGATATGGGCAGGGATCGAGTACGCATGGAACGTCTACCCGTCTACCGTCCCGTCGTCTATCATCTTAGTAGCTGGAAACGCGTTGATCCTTCTAGGCGTCTTCTTTGGGACGTCAAACGGGAAGGAGCAGATGCAGCCTCGTATTGCTAGGGATTCAGCACCGGCTGGAGCCGACACAAAAGTAGATTAGTACACTATAATACTGCATTGCATAGTTGTTCAGTCGAATCTACGATTCCCTGTCACGTGCCAGCCAATGAAATGCTTGCGTCCGGTCATGAACGCGACGCGTCGACCTATGTGCGACGCGTCTGCCTCACCGTGCATTCGTACTTTGTACTCTACTTGTCATACCCTTATCAAACATGCCCCAGCAGCATGAGATCACCGTAATACCGTCCGTTCACGGACCGGGAATTACAAGACTTGTCTTCTCTAAGAATGGACAGTATGTCGCGCCCTATTCTTTTCTGTGTACGAGACTAACAACGGAATGCAATGCAGGAAGATCTTCACTGGTGGGACGGACATGACTCTTCGTGTATGGGTCACCGATGCACCCACCGACCAAGAATGCGATACCTACACAGAACACGACGAACCTATCACATGGTTGGATTGTACAGTGCGTTTTGCTTTCGCGCTCCCATGTTGCAGAGGCTGAAAGGCAGAGCAGAGAGATACGCTTCTGACGGCCTGTGAGGACGCGGCGGTCAGGATATATGATGCTGAGAGTGCGGAATGGAAGGGGTACTTGACTCGCACAGAGGCGGTTCCTATACGGAGCGTGGTGCTGGATCGGAAGGGCGAGAGAGCGGTCGTGACATCCGAGTACGCACCGTTCGTCAACTCCTGAAAAAACCGCTATTGACCATTATCCAGTGAGACTACATTCAAGATCATCTCTCTTGCCGACACGACAGAGATCATCAAAGTTAGTGGGCACGCTACGCCCATCCGATCGGCGAGTTGGGACCCCAAAGGCGCGTACTTGACCACCTCTGGAGCCGATGGGAAGATCCTCATCTGGGACCTGCTGCTGGGAGATGAGCCGGTACAGACGAAGGTGCTGGATATTGCCCCGAAGGTAGACCATGAGTGAGTCATCTATGGGCCTTCGCTATCCCCTTTTCTGAACATGAGTAGGTCGAATACTGCTATATGCGAGATTTCGGCTATTTGGCATCCTAGTGGGAAGTATTTTGTGGTAGCGACGAAGACGAACGGTGGGCCGATTCTAAGAAAGGTTCTGTCTTGTGTTGATGCGATCTTCCAGAGATCACCATGTACATGCGCGACACATGGTCCAAAGGAGCGACATTCGTAGGAGATGGGCATGCCGGGGTGCGTTTCTAGGCTGTGGAAGTTCGCCCTGAAGCTGAGCATACAATAGCTTATCTCTGGCCTCGCGTTCTCGCCGAACGGCCTGTACCTGGCTTCTGGTGGAGAGGATGGTCAGGCTGTCATTTGGGATACGGAGACGAGGAAGGTCATAGACAGGTCCGTCCTCTCATGCAGGGCCAAATCGTCTGCTCATTTTCTTCCAGAGAAAAGCCATCGGGAGACAAAATTGCTGTAACTAACATCGCATGGTCTCCTACGGCAAATGTGATTGCTTTGGTCGATGCTCATGGAAGTTTTAAACGTTGGCGAGATCCTGTACCTTCGCATCTCCCGAGCCCCTTCAAGGCCCCAACAGAGCATAAGAAGGCCTCTGCGCCAACAGCAAAGGAAAAGGACCTAGAGGAGGAACTATTTGGTGGGGACGACTTCGACATGGCGGATTTCGAGAAAGAAGAGGAGGAGGAAGAGCTCGAGGAGAAAACTTGGGAAAGCTCTGGTGCAGCTAGGCAAATGGGTAAGATGCCCCAGTTTACTCTGAGAGACTCAACTGAAAGATGAATGCCAGTTGCTGTTGTACCTGCGCAACCGCCCTTCCAGCCAGGATCAACCCCGATGAAGGATGGGAAGTGTTATCTGGGTATGTCCGTTTGCCTAGGTATTATATATTATCTCAAGCATGCGCAGCCTGGAATCTACTGGGGTTCGTACAGGCTATCGATCAAGGCTCCTATCACTATGTGACAGTAGAGTTCTATGACAAGAGCATGAGGACCGGAGATCGGTTCCAGGACTACAGCCACTTCACCATGGCTTCCCTAGGTCTGTACCTTCTCTTTTCCCATCACACAGACCACTAACATGTTCTAGGTGAGAGAGGTGCCTTGTTTACCTGTCCAGCGGATGGAGGAAACCCCAGCATCATCGAATACCGACCCTATCGACAAGCTTCTTGGGCACCCGACACTCGATGGAAACATGAGCTTCCTGAAGGTGAAAATGCCATAGCGGTCGCTGCTGGTGGTAGCAGGCTTGATAAAAATGACGAAGAGGAAGGAGGTGTCGATGATGCCGCCGGTTGCGGGCAAGTGGTTGTGGCAACCACCAAAGGCTATATTCGCTTCTTCTCTGGAAGTGGCATCCAGGAGTTTATCTGGTCGGTGGGCGCGGATGTGGTTGCCGTGGCAGCAGGAGAGGAATGGACCTTCATCGTCTACCGTGAAGGAGGCGTCAGTTTGGATGGTAAACTTTTTTCATTCCATGCTCCACGCTTGATTGTAACCATTGTCGCAGGATGTCAGAACTTGCGATATACCCTTATTGCCTTCGACACGTTTGAGCCGATACAAGAGGGTCGCCTGCCCCTCACGAAGAAAGTCACACTGAAGTGGATGGGAATAACAGAAGAAGGGGTACGGACTCCCGGTTCATTTTCATCTCTTGCTCATTCTCTCCAGGCGCCCGTGATCTATGATTCCACGGGAGTTCTTCACGTCTTACAGCATGTCCGAAGACCTGGCAAGGGCATGTGGGCGCCTGCACTAGACACAAACACCATGGAGCGACGTGCTGGGAAACAGGAGTCGTATTGGCCTGTTGGAGTAACGGCTACTGATTTCCACTGCGTGATCCTGAAGGTAACCCAAAACACCTCTAGACCGTTTTGCAGCATCTGACAATGCTGAAGGGCTTAGAAGAGTACCCATCGCCGAACAAGCCTCCAGTTATCGAGAACAAGCTTGCGATGCCCCTCTTACGCATGGACAAAAACGAGAAAGGCGAGCCTGGCGACGGCTTGTTCGAGGAGAAGTGGGTAAGGCGAGTTCGACAGTTTCACGTTATTGACTCGTCGTCAGGGTTATTCGTGAGCGTGAGGCTATCAGCACTCTTCGTGATGCATTGGGCAACGACGAAGAAGACGATGAAGACATCCCCGCAAGAGAACTAGAGATGGACAAGGCTCTTGTCTGGCTCATTGGCAAGGCATGCATGACGAACAAAGTCCAGCGAGCCTTCGATCTTTGCAGAATGTTGCAGAGGCCAGCATCCCTCAGGACGGCACTTCAACCTGCTCAGCGCTATCACCACAAAGGGCTGGAGCAAAGAATACTTACGTTGATCGAAGACTTGGAGGAACGAGACCAACTCGACGAGCATCGCCGGAAGAGGCAGAAATGGGGCATCAACCGTGCGCCTTTGGAAGCTGCCATCCGCCCAAAAGATAGCTGGCTTTCCAGCGGGTCCGAGAGTTTTCCTGTACCAGCTCGCGAACGTTCATTCCTTGCTCCAGCCATTCCGACGGTGCCCCGTAAGGCACAACCCATGCCTTCGTTCGACTCAGGGCTGCTGTCCCAAAGCACTGTCCCTCCTATCTCGCGAGACGCTTCCTTTGTTCCAGAAACGCAAACCATGGCCGATGATCCGATGGATTTAGAATGGCCACCCTCCCCACCTTCAAACGGCAAGAGGAAGCGGGATGATGAGAGTTTGACTGAGGAAGTCGATCCTGCTGTCAATGTCGCACCACCAATAAAACGCAAGGCGTCAGAAGAGTCTTCAGCTGGGAAGCCAGCTCCACTCAAATGTATGCCACACCGGCACGTGGACTTTGTAACTAGCTGATTGCGCCATCATTTAGCCATGAATCCATTTGCGCGCAAGTCATCTGCACCCTCAAATCCGTTCTCAAGAACCAAAGCCCAGAGCATGAATGAACCCAATGCGGACAATGGGAGAGATGTTGGACGTGTGTATTCGAACTTATGTCCGATAGCTTCGTCTGATTGGCTCTACCAGTGTTGCCGAAATCGGGAGCTAGCGCGAAGAGGAAGGAATCTCAGACCCGCCAGTCAACCTTATTCGGCTTGCCACCTGCGGCTGTACCCGAGGCTAAACGGGGACGTGGGAGACCCCCGAAGGAGGCCACCAAAACTGGGGAGGCCCAGAAGACCCTGGATCCGCTGGCCAGAGATGATACGCTCAGTATGGTTGAATCACAAGGTGAAGATGCCGTTGTGGCTGCGGACGGAATGCGTCGAACCGGTACACCGCTTGCCGCCGAAACACTGAGCGCCAGGGAAGACGCAGGCGGTATAGATGATGATGATATTGGTACCACAAAGTCGAAAACAGTATATCCGTTCTCACAAGCCTCATGTTGTTTTGTTGATTGCCGGATATCACCAGGCAAAACCGGACAGCACGACGTCTTCGGATAAGGAAAATCACGAGGACGATATCGTGCTCGAGAAAACATCAGAGGAGTCTATTGCTGCTGGGAATGGTAAAGCTAAGCTTGCGGCGTTCCGAATGAACGTCACGGTGTCATAGCGTCCATTAATGTGTGATCTACAAGTGTATACATATGGCCATTTGGGACCCAATGTATGTCTATTTGAAGTCAGCGGAATTACCCTCAGAAAGGACAGAAACGCTCACCTGAAACGTGTGCTCATTTCCTTGAGCTCACACGTTGGCCTCCCAGCTGACACCGCATCCGCAACCACTGCCCTTCGCTTGTGGGTTCTCCATTATGCGAAAAGAGCTCCCGATCAGCTCTGTGGCATAATCGACGGTGGCACCTTTCAGGAGACCCAGTGAAACTGCGTCTATGATCACCTTGGACGGTTGGGTGTCTGCTCTTGTAAATACGCTGCCGCCTTATTAGTCCTTTCTTCATGGATGACCACGCCTAATGCTTACAAATCGTCTGGCTCATATTCCGATGTAACCTCCATCGTGTACTGGTATCCATGGCATCCCCCAGATTCCACACCGACCCTCAATGCAATTTCCGAATTATTGGCCTTCTCCGCGACGCGCCTCAATTGCTGCTCGATATTTCAGTTAAACGGGTTGTGATCTGGACCAAGCGACTCACCTCAGCTGCTCGTTCGGTGATGATCAATCTTGCTTCATTGAACACGTTCGGGTCTACTTCAAGTTCCAGTGCCTCTAGCTGTTTTGGAGTAGGTGCATAAAGAAGTATTGCTTGGTCTGCTGAAGTGATAGTGGGGAGCGGAGGAGCAGAGGCGAACGACCTGCGGTGAGTGGTCGAGGGTGCAGACAAAACGGTGGGGTTTATAAGCCTTCGCCCTGGCCTCACAGAGACCACACGACATGATCCAGCGAGCACGCTGCGCCGGACAGCGAGGGACACAATCGCAGACATGACAATAGCGAGGACAGGAGAATAAGCAGCGAGCTCGTGCGGAGAGGCGCAATGAACGGTCGGAGAAGCTGGGGAAGCCTTCACAGCCTTACGTGAACCCTGAGTTCGCTATATGATCGGGACTGATCGAGAAGCATATACCCAGGGATTTACTCCCGCTTGCACCGCCACGTCCCACATTGTTGTTCTTGGCTGTCGAAGTTACACCTTCCTTATTTTCGATCATAAAGGTGGCTTGCTCGAATAAATCTGAAAGCCATGTCAGTATCTGCTTGACCGGGGTTCCCTTACGTCTTCTGACTATTGTTTACGTCCTCTGCACGCTAGGGTGTACGTAATGACAGCCGCGGGGAAGGCACTCCGCAGAATTGTCGGAGACTACGGTGAACATCGCAGTTTATGCGCCGAACGCTGGCATCGTGTCTTTATGCGCACTATGCAATTATAGGGGTACCCTCATTCTCGCAATGCATCGCACGTTTCATGCGATTACTTGGGACGTTTCAGCGGTAAAAAGGAGCGTTGATCTGGTTTCCGGAAGACCAGGGTTCTGGAACGAACGATCAATTGTGGCGCCAAATATCCTCCTTTCCATTGATGGAGGTTAGACACTGTGTTGGATTTGTCCGCATGTCCCGTTGAAGAGGTGCGCTTCTTTTGAATGAGAATCCACTTCTGATCTTCTTCCCTCTACCAGAAATGCGGCATCCGGTCGGTGAACGAATTCACAAAGGCAACGTTTAACATGTTGGCGAGGCTTGCTTCCCAACATTCAACCGTATGCAGAACACGATCAATGTGAAATTCGCAAATGTGGAGGCACTTCCCCCATTCGAGGGCAGCATGTCAATGCATGCCTCTACTCCAGGACGTGCTGGACTATTCCGTATTATTTATTTTAAGAGTGTGATCGTTCTGGACACCGTCTTAGCGTAAATAGAAGAAATAGTTGTCGTTGACCCGATAGCCCTAAGCGCAGATCATTTTGCAGATCTCCGCTGCCAACCCTGCGGTGAGCTGACAGATCGCCGTATGTATTCCAGCCCCATGTGTTCATTGTATGACATGGCAATCGTACGGCGGGAAATCATGAACACAATTATTCTTCCGTCCATATGCAAAGAATGTTATTACTATCTGTTTTTTCTTCAGAATACAAGGGCTCAGAGACAAAAGGTGTTTCGAGTAGAATAGCAGCCGATCGTCCAGTCTTCTCAGAAACACCCTTTGGAGGATCTTCCGGTAAAAGCGGACAGTCATAATTTAGCTGATATATGGCTTCTTCACACGTATAGGGGAAAAAAAACCAAAAAACATGTGCGTTCTCGCTAATCCTAACCGATAATATTAATGGGCGATCATGAGCCCTTAAACCTCCGCGGAGCCGCCGTGGCCGGCTGTTGGTACATCATATCGTCTTTTGTGCTTCATGTTTCGTATTGATGCCAATGTAGTCATGCGCAATTGGTGTGCCGGCCGCCGACGGGAATTACTACGGAACGACAGAGGACTAGAAGCAAGCTGCATTAATCCACTAGCGATTCCGACAGATGGGTCACGCGTAGAACGGCACTGCAGCGGCAGTCGTTACGCTACGGAGCCAGTCCGGACTCAAGGTGAGCAGCAAAGGCAAGTGTCGTCATTGTCTGTCCGCCTGTCTGTCTCCGGCTGAACATTACAAGGTTCCGGGATATTCGTTCCCGCGGGGAGATGCACTTGATTTGGATTCTGGTCGGATATGGGCATCCGGAGCATGCATGCGTGAAACATGATTTGAATGTGCTGATGGAGGTTGCTGGGTGCGTGGCGGCTGACTGGACGATAGTGTGTTAGTGAAGAGGAGTTGTGGTGTGAAATACTGGGGGGAGAAGTGAGGGTACGGCATTATGGGATATTGGAATGTATTGTGTGGACTGGTGCAGAAGACGGTGGTTTGATGTGAATATACGGGATCCAGGAACGTTCCAATGGAAGGTGAGGGAGGGAAGGAGTGACCGTGTTTATTTTTCTTTCTTTTTCTTGGAATGAGGCAACACCTCCAAAGTGTTAAGGGTATCTGTCTGTTGTGTGGCGGGTTCAGTACAAGTGGCCTGATAAAGAAGCAACATTTTGTGAGACACAGCACCTCGACTCTCTGCCGGCGCTAAAATAGCTTCTCACATCTCAGAACCAATCAGAACACGCCTTTAACCCCCGATTGCTCCCGTATCCATAAGGTCACTCCCTCCGTGTGTTCCGATCTGCTTTTGCCTGCTTTTTCTTTCTCTCGTTCTTCTTCTTCACGGAACAGAGGCACAGTCCATCGAATTGTGGTCTATCATCCGTAATGATTGAGTAACGCAGATCTGATTGACAGAGAAAGAAGCATCTTCGGCAGCAATTGAACGCGCGCAATGGCCGCTCATCCCGCCGGTACATCCACGTGGCAATTTTCACCTGCACAAATCTCAAAATCTTTCACAGCTCTTACGAATCGCTATCATTACTGTGCTATTTCCTTTCTTAACTCCACACTGCGCTTCTCGACTGTCAGTTGCTTCTCGTCAGCGCCTGCTGCTTCTGACTAGTCTTGGGTCCACAATTGGGTCCACCCATCACCGGCTCCGGAGTTTCGCAACTCTATCTTTTATCTTCCCTTGTCCCATCGCATCCATCTCGATCTTCTAGCCTCAATTACGATACCAAATTGCGTACAAACTGCTACGGCCCGGTGCAGCACATTCCTACCTTGCACACCTTCGTATTCCCAACCCACCTACTGCCCATTTGTCCGTCCCCTTTACCTGACCTGCCAAATTTTCACACATGGCAAATCCACGACAGCGTCGCAAGGCGCGTTCGTCATCCCATCGCACAGTCAAGACCTCAAACGCAAAGAAGCTTCGGAAACACCCAGGTGTGTGGGATTTCCTCGTCATCCTTCTATCGTCTCTTTCTACGCAAGCCTCCGCGTCCAGTCCTGCCTGCGCAAAACCCATTTGCCTCAATGGATCCATCATTTGTGTTCCCGATCCGCCGAACGTATTCTGATATGCTTTGATGACATCTAGCGATCAAAGGGCCCGAAGTGCTGAAAAAGGCATGGGACGTGCACAAAACCGTTCGGCAAAAGTGCGTTCAAATCTGCGTCTTCTGTCTGTGTCTGTGTAGGCTGTGCGCTGACCAGGATCGCATGATTCGCCACATCCAGCTATGCAGCGCTCGGTCTAGCCCCTACGCTCTCGTCCCACCAGTCAGGAGGGACGGAACACGCCGGAGCATCGCTTGCACCTAAACTGCCTTTGCCCGATGAAATAGAGGGGATCAACGTCATCCATGATGGAAATGCCGATATGTCTGCATGGAACTCGCCGATCCCTACAGGGTCGTCGGCCACCGAGAACCAGAACCCCAACTCGAACCCACCACCTAAACCCCTGCGCAAGGGCTTCGGTAGGATCGTACGAGACGAGAATGGGAATGTTGTCGATGTGATCTTGGCTGAGGAGGAAGAAGCAGCGGGAGCAGAGGCTGAGCTGAACATGGACATGGATCTGGATGCAGGTGCGGTGAGTCAGAAGAGGAAGGGTGGAAGGAGAAAGGGTGGGGAAGAGACACCTTGGGGCGCGCCGATGGAGGACTGGGCGGTCACTGACCGTGCGGGGCTGGAGAAACCAAAGCAGACTGCAGTAACGGACGGTACGCAGTGCCCGCTTCGCCCCCCCCCCCCCCC